>NC_035441.2:107216757-107516757 GCF_002127325.2 Helianthus annuus | reverse complement strand
AGCTTTAATTCCAGCTCAGCACACTTCTTTATGTGAAAATTAACATCATCAAGCTGCCTCAGGTACGCTCTCTTCAGTGTATTCATTGCCACAACTTGTTCACCGTTTGAATCAGTATACTTGTTGATTTCTCTGTTCATTGTATCATATGATTCTTTTAATCTGTTTATATTGTGCAGCAACTCATTGTTCTGCTTGATTAAAGAATCACAGTTCATGCACTTTTCAGGAACTTTGACAGGTTCTGCATCAACTTTGACTTCAAATTCAGGAACCTCCTTGACTGTTATGTTTGATCGTAAGAATTCAGCTCTTCTCTTTCTCTCAGCTTCAGCTTCAGCTTTTAATCTCTCTTCCTCTTCTTCGAGCTTTCTCCGTCTTGCTTCAGCAGCTTCCATTACTTTTATGCACTTTTCGGCACATTTCAAATCGTAAGCATTTGCAATGAAAGTGTTAACATTTGAAGTGGTTTTAGACATTTCTTTGGCCATTAGTTCTTGATCTGGGCAAAAATTGTCCCAACAGAAACCTTCAGCCAACTTTTCATCATCTTGTTTTGCCAAACACACTTTGCTGTTTGTTGGAAGATATTTATCCCAGGTAAAATTATCATATTTTCCCTGATTAACTAGACATGCTCTTTTTGAACCTTCAATCACATCTCTCTCGTGTGCAGTTTGTGCCTGATGCGGTGCTGGTGGTGTGACTTGATGATAAATCGCCTTTTTGTGATAATCGTTGATTCCAAAAGGATTCTGGGCTCCGGTAGCTTCACGATTTTTGCACTCCCTCTTGAAATGCCCCTTTTCCCTGCAACGAAAACATGTAACTTTAGATTTATCAAAGCCTAAAGTTGAAACATTTGCATCACGGAAATCATCTCTTCCCGTAATTTGTTTAAACTTCTCAGCTCGTCTCAACACACTAGCCATGCACCATTTAATGTCCATCAATTCCATCTCCTCGGCATCAATTTGATCGTAAGCCTCTTTCGTGAGCATTGGATTACCGATCTTTCCGGCCACAAAACTACTATAAGATTCCAGTACTATTCCCAACAAAGACATTTGATTTTTAGCAACTTCTTCAGAATAATCTTGATCACTTTCAAGATTTAATACAATGTTGCATTGAAGTTTTCTTCCGTTCTTTGTTGCAGAAATGTTTGGATCGAATGATGAAAATCTTGTGCTGCTTGATCCTTGGGATGATTTCTTTTCAGAAGAATCTTTCACACTAAAAGCAGTTTCAATTTTTGGAGAATGATTTGTTGTTCCAGTAACACCACTTTTGTAATACAAGCTGATGTCCTGTTCTCCATCATAGTTCTTCATCCTGGCAATCTTTCTCTGCTCCATCTCTTGAGCTTCCAGGTGTTTGATGAAATCTCCCAGTGTCATATTTTTATAATCTTTTCTGTTAGATCTCAGCATCATCAGAAACGTTCCCCATGTTTCATGCGGCAGCGCATCTGCAAGTTTTTCAATTAATTCATCAGTATCTTTCTTAATACCAAGTTTTGTCATATTTCTCACCAAGTTACAATATCTATCAATTATTTGCTTGGTGTTTTCAGATTTCAAACCACGGAATAAATCGAATTCTTTCTTCATGAGAGACATTTTGTTTTTGATCATATCATCACTTCCAACAAATTTTGCTTCTAATTCTGTCCAGATTGAATAAGCAGTTCCATCATGTTGAAGCAGTATCAAGATATCTTCTTTTATCGCTTGCTGAAGCAGACTCACCATCAATTTCTCATCTCGATATTTCTTTTTATCTTCCGTACTCATTTCTCGAATTGTTAATTGCACATCATTTGTTGTGAGTCTAACATATGGTTCCTCAGTGTGTTCCCACGCATCCAAATGATAAGCTTCAACCCAATTCCCAAACCGTTCGGACCATGCGTTATAATCATCAATATCCATGAGTTTAGGCGGTTTCTGAGACGTCCCGGTTTCATTTTCAAGTAAAGCATTCTGCGTGATTGTGATCGGGCTAGCAAAAGCGTTATAGAATTCGTTGTCCATTGTTCAAAGTTCACAAGTTCACAAATTTCCAAGCTTAGGCAAATTGTTCTTTTGAGCGAAACCTTGATTGGTCACAAGAGTGAAACCACTAAAGTGTTCAGAAAAGCGAAACCTTCAAGTGTCACTATAAGCGGAACCTTTTAGTGTCTTATGAGCGGAACTTCTAAGTGTCTTATGAGCGGAACCTTTAAGTGTCTTATGAGCGGAACCTTTAAGTGTCTTATGAGCGGAACCTCTGAATTGTTCACACGAGCGAAAACACAAGGTCACTGGAGCGAAACTAGTTTGATATTTGGAGCGAAACCACCTGATGATGTCATCTTTTGCACGAGTCCGTAAAAGCGAAACCCTCAAAATTCAAGTTTTTAATTCGATTTTAGTTCTGAAACTTTTAAGGATTTACCAATACATGATTACTAGTGCTGTGTGTGAATTTGAGCTGGTTTTACCGTGAAAATTTTAAAATTTTGAAGAAAGTGTAGAAAAACAGAATAAATGCAGCTAAAATGGCAAGAACTCTTCCTCCTGAGCTCTGATACCACTTGTAGGATCGTATTCGGCCCTGTTTGAGTCGATCAGAAGAATTCCTATCCAAAACAAGAGGCGGAAACTAATGTTCTGGTGCTATTTCAGCTAGATTCAATTTAAACTGTTGTTGTATTGATCTTGATAGCAGTTACAAGTCCTGACAACACTTCGGCAGCACTTCGTGGCTTACCGGAAGGCAACACCTACAACTATTAATGAGGTTTCGCTCGAATGGCCTATATATAGGTATGCAGGTTTCGCTCCAACGGTCATGTCCGTATAAGCGAAACTAGTTACTTGCCAAATAAGCGAAACCCTGTTCCTGACACATGAGCGAAACCCTAGCTATGACATATAAGCGAAACCTTGTCTTACACATATTTCTAGGATTTCGTGCCATGATCTAACCTATACATTACTAGACTCGATACAAGACGTAGTCGACAGACGTAGTGCACCAACACAAACCATATATTGTCAAAAGAAGCATTTTTTTACTCTTAAATGATGTCAATATATGTGCTAGACCTTTATGATAAGTCCATTTAATTGAATATGGTATTTACGGGTAGGTGGTTGTGGTATTTTGGCCACAGTTCAGAAAGAAAGGTTGTTATACCATCTTTGATGGTGGTACATGTGCATCTGTAAAAGATTAATATGTTTAAGAGAAGCTTACTTATTTTAGTGTCCTGGATTTTTTAATCCTATTTTAGTTTATTTTGTCACGGGACTTTTACTATTATTATCTTTTAAAAATTGTTGATTTGAGTAAAAAGTAAGGCTGTAGAGTATAAGTTGGAAATTGGAAAGACATGCAACTAAACTTTTTCTTGGAAGGGTATAACAAATATGGTTTCTGCCACATAATTCATGCTTTAAAAATGAAAAATAAACTTACTTAAGCTTAGGGGTGTTAAAAAACCGTTGAAATTCAAATCTTTCAAATTGAAACAATAAGTTTACTTATAGCCAACATATTAATATGTGATTGTTTGTAGAATTTTAATTATGTATTAATCATTAATAATTAATATAAATAATTTTCTCGAGCCCGGGAAGCAATCCCGGGTGATAACGTGTTAAATATATATGATTTGTGAAATAAATAACCCCTTATACGTTTTATTATTCCAAGTTGTGTTGTTTGGCTTAAATTTCGAGATTAATTATCCATTTTATATGAATTTAAAAAGGGATTTGATAATTAACATGAAGTTAGGGTTAAGAGTTTAAAATGATTAAGACTTGTGGGGTGAAAAGTGCAAAAGTGATTAAAGTTTCTTAATGACTTGTGTGTGTGATATTTACGTAGTATTAAAGTGGGTGGAAGTGTTGACTCAAGAACAGAACAATCTGGAGTTTCATGGGTTCGAGGAGGGATGCACAAGTCTTAATCATTTTAAACTTTCATATGTGATTAAAGTTTCTTAGCAAATCATGAGCAAAAGTTCAAGAATTGAAGTTTAATCTTTCATATTCAAGCCCAGCTGGTAAGTAAATTCTTAACCTAGGGTTTTTGATTCTTAGGTATATGCATGTAGTTAAATGTATGGTTCGCGAGCTGAACATTTTGGTGATGGGTTAGAAAATGATTTGTATTACTAGAAGTCAACTTATAGACTCAAAGAAATCCATTGTTGAAGCTTGAACAATATGGGTACGAAGGGGATTTTATGTGTTATGGATGGGTTAATCTTCTAAACTGAAACTGATGGATGAATGTTAGTATAAATAATTTCAAAGTACTCAATATGTTGTAGCTAAATCATTCAGGATGACTAAATATGTATTGGGCGACGATAAAGCGGATCGTAAGGTTTAAAGTTCAGTATGCACACATGCACATCGAATATTTGATGAAATGCCCCTTAAAATAGATCTGACACAGTTGATAAAAAATAAACTTTTGATGTTAAATAAAGTTAAATCCATTACAAAAGGATGAGTTGTCTAGCGCCTCTTTGTTAGAAGCTGGTAGTTTTTGGTTTTAATAAATAAAGTTCCTCTTGCTAGCCCAAAAAAGAGGCAACAAAGCAACAAGATGGTTAACGACTTAATAACGCACTTATTGTTGGTAAACGATATTATATGATTTTTTTTAATCATAACTAAGCTAACATAAAAGTTCAAGGGATTGAAATAATCCATGTACGTTGAAACAAGAAGTTATGTCATGAAATTTATTTTGATATGTTACGCGTTTGACTATAGGAAGTCAACCGGTCGGTGGGAGAACTCAACGTACCACAATCATAGAGGCGAAGGTGAGTGACTTGTACTCTATAGGTGGAAGATATTAAAATATTTTACTTGTCCATTAATTTCAATTGATTCCAAATAATAAGATCTACTTATACAAAGGTAGAATAGGCTAAATGTCAATATTCGTTTAATCGAGGTAACCTATGTATTGATAAATCCAGGAGTTTGATTAAGTGTAAGAAAGAGCAAATTTGTATGTGTGTGTATATAAGGACATGTAATTCTTTATTTAAGTTCGATTTTCTTCAAGATGGGTTCTTAATGTTATGGATATAAAATATACGAGTATATGATGTGTTAGCTGCTAATACTCATATGTGTAGTATAATTGTTGTTAGAGTATTTATCTAAATTTATTAAATGAGTGATTAACGTATGTTGTGATTATACAAGTGAACTCGTGCAGAATATAAATCTTAAAGGTATTGAGATTATTGGAAATGTTGCATACCAGATTAGATGTAAACGATCGATCAAAAGATTTTGTAAGGAAGACATGGCACACGCACTTAGTGTACCATATGCTGAGCTCAGAACCTAAATGCGGAGAGGAGTTTTCTGATACAATCTGTATCATTGTTACAATAGGGGTTATGTTATAACTTGACTCACTCTCCTAGTTTATTTAACTAACATGTTTTATGTGTTACCATATTAACATAGATCGCTTGAAGTGTGGAACAATCGTCAAGTAAAGTCGCGAAGGAAAGGTATCTTTATCAGACGTCAAGGTGTTCAAGGAGCTGGTTGCTAAAGAGGAAATATATGGTGGATTATGATGATTTTATAAAAGTATATCGGTAACTTATTTCATGTTATGATTTGTAGTTATAAGTTTCTAAATACGATCAAGGACAAAGGGATATAAAGGATCGAACACACTTTTCGTAAACAACGACATTCATAAATAGTTTAATTCAATGAATTGAAATTGTTATGTCAATATAATTATACATATACTAAATTTATGTTATGTAACTTTATCTTATGTAATTAAGTAAGTAATGTTACATCCGAAAAAAATTGGACCGCTTTTCCACGCTAAATAATGGCGTGATTTTTTTAAAATTTTTGGGTGTTACATTTTTTGATTTTTTATTTTTAGAATTTTTTGACTTTTAGTTATTTTTGAATTATCTAAAAAATTTTTTTGATTTTTTTAGTTGTTTTTTTTTATTTTTTAAGTTTTTTTTTTGAAGTTTTAATAATTTTTTTGATTTTTCAGAATTCTTTTGATATTTTAGAATTATTTTGGTTTTTAGAATTTTTTTGATAATTTGTAGGATTTTTTTATAATTTTTTAATATTTTTAGAATGTTTTTTTATATTTTTGGATTTTATTAACTTTTTAGAATTTTTTACAATTTTTCTGATTTTCTAGGATTTTTTTTATAATTTTTATATTTTTTTAGAATTTTTTTAATCTTTAAGATTTTCTAGAATATTTATTATTTTTTAGAACTTTTTTTATTTTTAGATTTTTTATAGTTTTTAGAATTTTTATAGTTTTTAGAATTTTTTTTTTTTGACTTTTTAGAAATTTTTGAATTTTTCACAATTTTATGAGTTTTTTAGTTGTATTTTATTTTTTTTAGATTTTTTTATTTTTATTTTTTTGAATTTTTTGAAATGTTAACAATTTTTTTTCTTTATAATTTTTTTGGTTGTTAGAATTTTTTTTTATTTTAAGAATTTTTAGGATATTTGAGATTTTTTTATTTTTTTTATTTTTTTTAAATTTTATTCATTTTTTTCATTTTTTGACTTTTTAGAATTCTTTACATTTTTTTTGTCTTTTTTTTTAGGATTTTTAAGATTTTTTTGTATTTTTTAGACATTTTTTGAATTTTTAAGATTTTTTAGAATTTATTTGATTTTTTTTTGAATTGTTATATTTTATATTTTTTAATATTTTTATTTTATTTTTTTAATTTTTTAATTAATTTTTCATCTCATCTTTACCAAAACCTATATTAACCTAAACTCATCCTAATCCATACTCATCTTGACATTACCCATCCGACCTTTTTTTTAAATACACATTCTGACCTATACTCATTCTAACCTAAACCCATTTTAATCCATTATCCAAACTCATCTAACTTGTCCACTTTACCACCACTACTTATCATGTTTGTGTAGTTAATGAAACTTAAGGTGGGTCATAATTTGAGTGTGTAAATAAAGACGCCTATGATATCATGTATTAGAAAAATACAACTATGCCTATAACCTTTTTATTATCATTTCTTGTCGCTATTTTCAGTATCTTTTAACAGAAACGATTATATATATATTGTTAACGACGAGCCATGAATAGTAACTTTATTTTTATAATAATATATAACTTTTTATTATTATTTTGTTAATATTATAATATAATAGTTTATTATTATATATTCTTTTAATAACATATTTTTAATTTTTCCTTTTTTAAACCATATATTTCCTTTATCATTTTTTAATAATTCTTTTTCTTTTTTAAGAACATATATTAATTTATCAATTAATTTGATACTTCTTTAATAAATTACGTTTATAATTTTTTTCTAAAAGTTAAGTACGTAGTTGGACTTGATTTATTCACTCGACATTCCGTTATATGTTTTGTTAAAACGAAGTTGTACTCAAAATAAAATATTTATTTGTTATCATAAAACGGTACGATGATAAATTAAACCGTTTTAATGGTTTGGCTTTCTAAACAATATGTTTTATATTCAAATCACGTTTGATTTACATTATCATTTGTTCGGTTTCGCTGCAACGCGCGACATTGAAAAAAACTAGTATTTATGAAAACACCTCGCGAGTCTTTTAATATTAATCAAACGAAAAAGTGAACCAAGAATTACAATATTATCATGATAGCTAACACGAAAAATTCCATCACTAGCATTATGAGAGTGGTTGTTGTGTTTCACGCCATCACTTTTATCACTAAGCTCTATCACATTCACGCCTATTTATATAGCAAAAATCATTTTTTAACCGGCACTCTGCTAGTAGTGTAAATTTTGGTGATCTTACTTAAACCTGCCCTAACACTTTAGCAAAGGTGATCTTACTTAAACCTGCCCTAACACTTTAGAAAATAGTAATTTTTAATTAGAGTTAATTGCCAAAATAGTCCATGTGATTTCGGCTGTTTTGCTGGCATAGTCCAAATGTTTCATTTTTCGCCTGTAGGTTTAAAAAGGTTTCACCATTGCCATTTTAGTCTAACTGACTTAACTCCATGCATGCTCCTCGGTTAGTTAAGGGGTATTTTTGTCTTTTCCTATTTTCTTAATTGTATTAAAGATTTAAGGAAAATAAAAATTGTTCTGAAGGAGGATCGAACCGGGTCTCTAGCCGGTTCGTACACACACACGAAACTAGCCAGTGAGCCATGCTCGCATCTGTACAAGAAATGGGTCTTTATTAATTTTATTCTTTGATTCAGTTCATCAGTTACAAGTTACACCCCAAAACAGATGACCAAACAAACCTTAATCAAGTTTGGGCTTTTGATCTGCACATGTTCTAAGTTGACATTATATACAAATTTTAACAAGAATCGGTTTGATACTAAAATCAAGTTAATGTAGATATTATGTTTCTTTAATTCGAATCATTGAGGCAATTATATGTTGTTATTCATTTTCAGTTATGATCGAACAACATTAGAGGCAATCATTTCACATTTATTAGGGAATGATTTGGTCAGTTTCAAACGATACGAGGTCACCGGATGTCACCGGAAATCGACCAGAGAGTGAAATGAGAAAACAGGAGGGTCGGTTAATACTAGGCGGAATTTAGGGTTTGAACTAAAATGAAAGACTAGGTATTAACATAGTGCAGATCAAAAGCTCCATGGTAATTTGTATTAACATGGTGCAATCATGTTTAATTTTGAACTTGAAAGATTAGAGTTTCTTTGGTCATCTGTTTTGGGGTGTAGGTGATGAACTGAATCAAAGAACAAAATTAATAAAAACTCATTTCTTGCATAAATGCGAGCATGGCTCACTGGCTAGTCTCTTGCATAGTTGTTAATAGCGAATAGCGACAAGGGACCTATATGGTACATAGCGAATAGTGACAAATAGCGACCACTATTTTATAAACAGCGAGACACTAGATAAAGAATTTTGAAAATTTATATATATATATATATATATATATATATATATATATATATATATATATATATATATATATAGGGGAGGGTTATCTTGAGAACGCTAAATATTGCGAGAACCGTGAGAACGAATGAAAAAACCAATCAAAACCAATTTTTTTATACAAACCTCATTGTAATTAAGATACAACATCAAAACAAGAATTTATAACATCAAATAATTCATTTCTCATTTCAAAATCATTCTTTTTAGATTTTTTACACATGTGTAAATATAGCAGATTTACACATGTGTAAATGGCAAACTTACACATGTGTAAATTTTCTTTATTTATGAATTCACGTAAATTTAAACGTGTAAATTGAATTTCTAACATTGTATTCGAATAATAATGATAAGCGTAGAAAAAAATTTTGAATTTGAATTGTTTTTGACCAAGTTCTCATGGTTTTTTCATTTGTTCTCACGGTTCTCACAAATATTTAGCGTTTCATTTAAACCCTCCCCTATATATATATATATATATATATATATATATATATATATATATATATATATATATATATATATATATATATATAGGGGAAGGATAAATCGAAAACCCACTTGAGTTGAGAAAACTCAGAAAACCTTTGTAAAAAAACCATGTAAACTCAAGATACATTTCTAAAAAAAATAGGAAATGTAATATACATATATTTGAACATTTTAAAAAAAGAAACACAAAAAAACACCAAGTAGTTTTTTTTAAAAAAAATGTTACAAAATTTCAGGTTACATAATATGTATGTCCAAAAAAAATGTAACATATAAATTTTCAACATTTTTTTTTAAAAAAAATAGTAAGCGTTTTTTTCATTTTTTTTCATAAATAGGTCCGTGTACATTTATATTACATTTCCTATTTTTTTTAGAAAAAAATAAAAATGTTACATAGGGTTTATTTGGGTTTTCTCAACTCACATGGGTTTTCGATTTATCTTTCCCCTATATATATATATATATATATATATATAACAAAATACCTTGGTATATATGCTATTTTACATGTATATTTAACAAAAACCTATAAATCCAGCTATTTTATAGCTATATCTAATTGCTATTTACATCAAAAAAATATTCACGCTATTGGTCGCTATGACCCAGATAGCGACACTTGGTCGCTTCGCTACATAGCGCGCTATAGCGGTCGCTATCGCCGCTATTAACCACTATGGTCTCTTGTGTGTTTGTCAGCGAACCGGCCAGAGGCTCGGGTTCGATCCTCCTTCACAACAATTTTTGTTTTCCTTTTTTAATCTTTAATAACAAAGATAGCTTAAAACTTGAAAATATTGATTGACGGTTTTGGCCCAATTGCAAGCAATCGCGAATCATTTGAAAATATCCCAATTTCTCCACTACTACAAAACACAAGGTCGGCACCGACAGGCAATAGTGTCGGCCCTTCATTGGGCAGAATGGGCGGCGACTTCAATAAAACACAAGGTCGGCACCGACAGGCAATAGTGCCGGCCCTTCATTGGGCAGAATGGGCGGCGACTTCAATAGTGCCAGGCAGCTGCCTGGCACTTCCCTATTGGCCCAACAAATTTACGATTTTATCCCCCTTTAAAATTACGATTTTCACATCAGTTATAAAATATGTTTTTGCCCTTGCTTAAAAATAATTTTACGTTTTTACTCCCAGCTAAATATTTCAATTTTGCCCCCGGTTAAAAATTATGATTTTACCCCGTTTCAATTTACAGTTTTGCCATTGTTTTTTTCCCTTAAAAATACGATTTTCCCATCAGTTGAAAATTATGTTTTTACCCCCACTTAAAAATAAATTTACGCTTTTGCTCCCAGCCAAAAATTCCAATTTTACTCTCAGTTCCAAATTACGATTTTGCCCCGTATAAATTTATAATTTTGCAATTAGTTTTTTTTTTCTCAAAGTCAGGTTACGATATTACCCTCAACTTAAATTTGCATTTTCCCCATCGTTTTTGTTTGTTTTCCTGGTGACATTACAAGTTTGCCCCAAGTGTAAAATTACAGTCGTGTCGGCAGCTTCCTGGCACTCCCCCGTTGGTCCATTTAGTTTACGATTTATCCCCGAATTAAATTTATGATTTGACCCTCAGTTAAAAATTACGTTTTCCCCATCGTTTTAGTTTTTTACCAAAACTATAAAGGTTTTTTTTAATTGGTTTACTCGATTTAATTTTTTTTCATGTGAAGGAGCCGCCTAACACTGGCTCATTAGTCCAGAAAAATTATAGCTTTGCCCTAAGCCCAAAATTACGGTCTTATCATCGTTTTTTATTCCTTTATAATAGTATTTTTTTAATTGGTTGAGAATTATTCGGCCATCGCCCCGTAACACGGGCGGGGCATCTACTAGTTTAATACAAAACCATCTGCGCGCTCTGCTGCCTTATTTTGTTGTTGAAGCAGGCGCCCAAATGAACAACAAAAACCTTCGATCTGCTGCTCATAACAAGGTGATTTTTTCCTTTAGTTCCTTTGAATCTGATCGTTATCTCTTATTCGCCGTTGAATTTTGTACTTTCACTTGATTTCATCTCATCACGTTCAGTCATTTCCTTTTTCTTAAGTTAACTGTCATATTTGCTTTCTAATCAGCATTGTTTACTGACGTATATCAACTGATTTTATAACTGAATTTTGCAGTGATTGTCTATGTGATCATATACATATATTTCTTATGTATATTATCGTTCTAGGGTTTCGTTAATGTTTCAATTACACAATACGCTATGCAGTTAATGCGGTAAAATATTGGATATCGGTCAAGGACCGATATTTGAGATATAGGCTATCTCGGTGAGATATCAATGGGATATCGTTAATTTTAATACAATGCAGAATTTATGTATATAGAAATTTAACACCAATAATTCAGTGATATAAATCGGTGATACATCGGTTATATCGGTCAAATATCAGTGATATATCGGTTATATCAGTCAAATATCAGTGATATGTCAGTGATATATCGGTTATATCGGTCAAATATCAGTGATATGTCAGTGATATATCAGTGATATATCGGTGATATATCGGTTATATCGGTCAAATATCAGTGATATGTCAGTGATATATCAGTTATATCGGTGATATATCGGTCAATATCGCCGATAATATCGGTAACGATATTTTGACCTATATTTGACACCGATATTTTACTAGGGGACCGATATAACCGATATATCACCGGTATTAACTGCATAGACAATACGTACATTTGTTTCATACTTTCATTTGTGTATGCGAGTATTCTTAACTGTTAAGGCTATTGATTGATTACTTGCATTTGTGAAGGGGCCAAATTTGACCGATTTTATCAGCAAAATGCCAGATGATGTACTTGTTATGATCCTAGCTCGTATACCTATAAAAGATGCGGTGGTCACAGGCAGTCTCTCCACAAGATGGAAGCACTTGTGGCGTAATTTGACCCGATTAGACTTTGATGGTACTGAAATACTGGAAAAGGTGGCCGAGGATGAGATAGTTTGTGATTTAGAGCGTGAGAAGTACGTCAACCAGGTGTATGATGTTATCAGCTGTTACAGCCACCCGAGGGTCCAAGTTTTTCGTATTTGCTTCGATTTAGATTCTAGTTACTCTGAATATATTGATGAATGGATTCAGTTTGCTCTAGACAAGAAAGTTGAGAAGCTTGAACTGGATTTAATGGACAAAACGCGCGATCCACCTGAATACTACGATTTCCAGTTACCATTATCTAATTCTATGGTTATGGAGATGCTGTTTCTAAAATATATATTTCTAAAGGGTGTCAACTTGGATGAACCGACGTTAAACAACATCTTAAAGAATTCTCCACATCTTGTAAAGTTTTGCATGTATAACTCGGATTTGTTCACTCATGTTCGTGTTGGTGGAAAGGACATTAAGTTGAAACACATTAAACTTGTGGATTGTTCTGGGTTTGAATCCATCTCTTTATATGGATTTGACCTTGTCTCATTCATATATTGTGGTCCAGAAATACAATTCCATCTCAGTGATCTTCCAAAGCTTAGAGAACTTGATATTGGTGAAGTTAGCGTAGGATTTGAGAATAATGTGTTTGGTCAGATCTCATCTTGCGCTCTCAAACTTCGGGTTCTTGTCTTGGACATCTGGAGTGCAAAGGTGAGTGATTATTCTCTAATTTGTTTATAATCTTTATATATATAAAATATGGTTATTTGTGAGTGTTTTCATGTTTTCTTTTTTCAGAAAGGTTTAAATGTTAATGCCATTATCAAGTTTCCAAATGTGAAGAAATTAATGCTGGTAATGGGAGCTGAAGAAGATGATTGTCTACTAGAGTACACTTCAATAGCTCAGGCCTGTCCGCGTTTAGAGACCTTTTCAATATCGGTACTTGGTCTCTATCTTAAAATAAATTAAAGGCTTTATAACTAGGGCTGCCAATCGTGTCGGTTGACTGGTTTCGGGTTGGTGGCTTAAATGGATAAACCCGAACACGAGTTATATATCTATTTGTGTCAAAATAATTAACACTTAAGTCTTAATATCGCGCAACCGGAACATGACATGTGTAACCCATTTATCTAAATGAGTCAAATGGATTGACAGGTTACAAATGAGTTGTAAATGGGTGGGTGGACAGGTTGGCCCTATAAAGTGTATTTTTTATTTTGTTTTTGTGTTCTGTTTTAAATGACTTGACTGGTCCACATTTTAATTAAACGGGTTAAATGTTTCAAGACATAAACTGTCAGCCGAACCTTTAAGCATGGTTTTTAAACTCTAAGCTGGTTACTTTGTTTTTGCAGCTACATTGGTGTTCACCAATGAAAAGGAGGAGGAAAGTAAAACGTGTTGCAGCTCCTCGTGTTCATAAACACCTAAAGGTTATTGAAATCATTGGGTATTATGGTAGAATTAGTGACCTTGAGCTTGCTGTGTATGCCATAGAGAATGCTGCTGCACTCAAAAAAATCATCATAGATCCTCGCTGCCATGCTTTTGAGGTAGAGTATACTCGAGAGGAGTTCATGAAGAGAGAGCAAGATGCTCGATCTACTGCCAAGCGCCAGCTCACACCACTATTGCCTCCAGGTGTAGATTTGGCCATAGTGTAATTCGCTACTCAAGTACAAGTGTTATTGTTCTTCGCTTTCTTGATGGTTCCGTTGTTTTTGTTCCAGTGAATTTGCTTTTGTTATTGTTTTTGGATTTGATCGTCGGTGCAGCAGGCTGGCGGAACTGTGAATTTTGAACATTCCGTGTGAAAGATTTTTGAATTCCATATGTTGATGGGAAGGAAAGTAATAATCCTTCTTTAATATTTTCATGCAATGTTTTCTAATTTTGTTTTCAATTTCGGTGAATTTATGTTGAATAGTTGATAAGGGCATCAAGGTAAACACATGGGTAATACTTTGATAGGATTCCAACATAGCCCAATAAACACAACAGGACCCTTAACTCAATTGCAGCCCATACCCAGTCAAGGGCCCAGTCAAACCCAGTCAAGAAAGCAGTTAATGAGAATTAGGGCTGGTGGGTAAATGGGTAACAATGTTTAGGAGCAGTTATCTCTATTTATGTTTATTAATATCTCTTGTTCTAGTTTTGAGAATTGTGAATGTTTACGTTATCTTAATTGGGTATCTATACATTTGTTCTTGGAGATTAACCCATCTTAAATCGGGTCTTCTATCTTATAATATTTAAGTTTCCAGCAGTTAAATCTATCGGTTACAATTGTTAGATTTCTGGGTTCTATCATTTGGTTCCATTGTCGGGAAGTCAAATGGCGCTTACAACCCGGAATTCGGTTATCTCTGCCCAGTTATCAGCAATCGCGGCACGATTAGACGCCATCTTAGCAGCCACGAAGAATGATATTGCAGCAATCAAGACTCAGATGATCAAAGATGACAGTTATTGTGAAAAATTAGATGAGGTTCGGAAGAACAAGGTGGTGGAAAACAATTTAATGGCCAACAAAAGAGATGAGATGATCAACTCTGATAACAGGAAAGGTCACCATCAGTTTTTGGAAATTAAAGCTGATAAACCTTATTTACCAACTATACCTAAGCCATTGCAACCCACCCCTAAAATCCATCCACGCATATCTGATTTTGATAAGCACATGCGATTCCTAACATGCAAACTGTTGGAGTCAGGAGGAGGGGAAAGGAATACTAACTGTGAACAACCACCTGTTATTGATGGGACACACATGATAAGAAGGAAATCGCTGAAATCAAACGTGCTATTAAACGGTCAGCTAGGTGGTATTAAGATGCAAAAGACAAGAAAATTGCAAGGTCTTCACAATCCATATTAGCTTATGGATGGGTCTATGAAGCAGGTCAGCCTACAATTGAATGGTTGATTGCTTTGCACAATAGTCAACAAATATTGGATTGTCGACTTGAGGACAAGTCTGTTTTTTGGCGGGCTGTATTGATATAATTCTAACAAAGCCCAATAAACACAACAGGACCCTTAACTCAATTGCAGCCCATACCCAGTCAAACCCAGTCAAGAAAGCAGTTAATGAGAATTAGGGCTGGTGGGTAAATGTGTAGCTGAAGTTTAAGAGCAGTTATCTCTATTTATATTTATTAATATCTCTTGTTCTAGTTTTGAGAATTGTGAATGTTTACGTTATCTTAATCGGGTATCTATACCTTTGTTCTTGGAGATTAACCCTTCTCGAATTGGGTCTTCTATCTTATAATATTTAAGTTTCCAGCAGTTAAATCTATCAGTTACATTTGTTAGATTTCTGGGTTCTATCATTTGGTTCCATTATCGGGAAATCGAATGGCGCTTAGAACCCGGTTATCTCTGCTCAATTATAAGTCATTGTGGCACGATTAGACGCCATCTTAGCAGCCATGAAGGATGATACTGCAGCAATCAAGATTCAAATGATCGCAGATGGCAGTTACTGTGAAAAAGAAGATGAGGATCGGAAGAACACGGTGGCGGAGGACAGCATAATGGCCGACATTTCCGTGTCGGAAGTTGTACGCATTCCCGAGATATATGATTTTGAAGCTACTGATGAGAAACAATCAAGAAAAAAATCAAGGAAAAAGTGACGACAAAAAGAAACGCACAAGGAAAAGTTGGTGTGGATCAGATCTACTAATAACGACATTGTATCCGAGACTTTTTTTGGGTGTTCAATCGGTTGTGGAAGTATTTCCCATGGACAAGGGGACCCAAGATAAGGATGAGATCATAGCGTTTGATGTTTGTATTTTTAATCTCCAGGCCAAACGTCAAATCATGTTCAAACAATCACATGGCAAGACACATAAACTGCAATGGGTACTAGCTGAACCTTCAAAATCTGCCATGCAACACTTCACAATAGCTCTGGCACCTCCACTTGTCTCAATATCAACTTTAAAAAGGTGTCACCTTGATACACCACCTCAGCCAATGGAGTCACATCATCGGGTTTTTGATACGGGTCCGCATGGGTCACCACGAGCTGTTTTAACTTGACTTGAGGACAAGTAGGTTCTCCGGGCAGGTAGTATTGATACGATACCTGACCCGGTTCAGAATGGGTCAGGTCAGTCTCAAAGTTAGTTTTTAGAAAACGGGGGTTTGTTTCTTCGCAGCATTCTCAGCATTCTTCATTCTTCTAGGATCCAGAAGAGACAAGAGGCAAAGGTGGAATGCCCTGTGAAGAGGTGATCGCCGGCATGGAGCTTGGAGTGCTCCTCGCATGAGAAGCCATGTGGTTGAAGGTAATGAACAAAAATGGATGAAATGAACAAAATTTTTCAAGAATGAAGCACCGATTGCCCTACGGTTGAAACGTCCACTTTCCATAAGGTCTCAATACTTTATCGACGAAATAACGACCCAGTTTAAACTTTTTACATACCATTAGAAATAAACTTAATTGTTCATACAAAAACCATTCCCTTTAGACATTCACAACCAACTAGGTTTATACGTAAGAGATGGCATACTAAGATTTAAAGTTTAACAACTAAACATAAACTATTTGTAACAAAAGTATTTGAAACACCCTTAATGCACATTCGGAAATATTATTAATGACATACTATTTTTAACAAAAATTGAGCATGACCCATTCGTAACATGAGCGGTTCCATGTTTTTAACAATCATCATTTTAAGAAATTCTACGACACGTTCAAAAGACACAACATGTTAAGCTTTAATGTCTAGCTACTAAACATAAGTTATATACCAAAAAAAAAAGTATTTTCGACCCATAACATAATTACAAAAGTAGCGGAAGCGCATGGTGGACGTGATTCATGTGTGTTCGTTCCAAGTCGCCAAGCTATTATGTTGAGGATTTACCTACATCAAACAACAAACTTGAAGAGTTAAATTCCATTAACTATGTTACATTTTATCTAATAAACCAATTCATCTATTTCGTGTCTTCACATTATTCTTGCACTTACTACCCGTCAAAACGGGTCAAAACATACTTATCTCAAACTAGAGATAAAACAGACCATTCATTACTTACCCGTTGAAACATGTCAAAACATACTATCTCATTAGTGAGATAAAACATACATTTATTAACCCGCTAAAAACAAGTAATTGCATTCGTAACATAAACTTCCATTAGGTCCGTTTACCACGAACGGATACATTTCGTTCATCTTTTATACTTACATCAACTCCAATCCGTTTATAACGGTTCGAGTAATTACATTCCTTTCTTACATAACTTTCCAATATACGGTTCATTCGAGATAAACCGATCATATCACGATATCATTCATAAACTTTCATTTCATATGACCCGTTTGTGACGGGTCATGCTATCTACAACATAACTACTACAAACTACCATAATTATAATTTTGGTACAAAAACGACAAGTTACAAAATAAAGTTTGTATGCATAAAACAACATACCTCGATCTTGCGAGCTTTCCAAATTTCCTAGCGTTTGAGCTTTCTTCTTTTACGCTTACATTAATACATTCACTCATTTAGCCCAAACTATACCATTCCATCATTCATATAATTCCTCATATGACAACATTATCATAAATGAACAAATTTCACATATTTGTTCTCTTAGACATTTCATCGAACACTTGCGGGTTTCGCATTAATAGGACACTTAATACAAGCATATAAAGCATGACTTTACTAGTTTAGCTCACATATTACCATCAATCATTCAAGTTTACATAACTCTTTTATTATTTATCAATTTACTTAACATTCATGTATTACAAACAAGATCATACAACAAGATTTCACATATATATATTTCTACTTGATCATCCTATTCATGCTAACTTTTCATCAAATGGGTTTTTGCTACAAATCAATCAAAATGCTAAAATCAAACATTATTCCAGTCCTATTTTGTAATGGTAACTTTCAATCACACAAATGTTTGCATAAATTCATGATTGGGTGAAAAAACCCATTTCCTATAATTTACCAAATCAAGGAATTCGACTTACCACTTTACTGAGTACGTTTAGATGATCGAAATTTAGGGTCATGCAACCGATTATCCTTGAAATCTCTACTCAATTCGATGGAATTGACAAAGCTAGGGTTTTCACCTTGTCCCTGCCCTCTGTTCGATCGCAGACTCACACACTGTGTGTGTGAGTTTTAATTTTTCATTCTTTTATTTATTAGAGTTTTGATATTTAACACCTTTGGCCCTTCTAGTTTGTTCACTTATTTAATTTAAGCGCTTGTCATTTTATTACTAGAAATTGTAACATTTCCCATTAACCAAGTTAAATTTTAATTAATTTAACTTATGCCTAATAAACCCTTTTGGGGTGTTACAAGTCTACCCCTCTTAAAAGAGGTTTCGTCCCCGAAACCTGGACACATAGCAAACTAAATATCTACGTACCGAAGAGAAAATGGTAGTGCTTTCGCATTTCATCTTCCGCTTCCCATGTAAGTTCCGATCCTTTCCGATGTTGCCATTGCACTAGGACTTGTCTAACAGCTTTATTGCGAAGGTTCTTTACTTTAGCATCTTTAATGGCTATCGGTCTTTCGACATAATTTAACCCTTCATCTAGTTTAATGTCGTCAAGAGGTACGAACGTTGTTTCATCCGCAAGGCACTTTCCCAATTGCGATACATGGAAAGTATTGTGAATCCGTCTAGTGTAGACGACAATTCAAAACGATATGCAACCTTCCTGACTCGAGCTATAATCTCAAATGGTCCGAAATAGCGAGGTCCCGATTTACCCCATTTACGAAAACGAATTACACCTTTCCATGGGGATACTTTCAATAAAACATAATCCCCGACTTGAAACTCAATAGGACGTCTTCTCTTATCCGCATAAGCCTTTTGCCGATCTTGAGCCGCTTTCAGTCGAGCTCTAATAAGATCGATCTTTTCGTTGGTTATCACTATCAAATCGTTAGGCACAAGCTCCCGTTGTCCTACCCTCCCCAAAATATACGCGCATGCTCTCAACATATCATCAAGTTTTTGGATGGTTCTTTCTGATTGGTTGTCAGTCTGAGGGTGATAGGCGGTGCTTATGTGTAACTTCGTGCCCATATTTCATGAAACTTCTGCCAGTAGCGAGAGGTGAATTTCGTATCTTGATCTGAGATGATTGACACGGGCACCCCGTGTCGAGATATTATCTCATTCATATAAACTTCTGCCATCCTTTCCGAGGAGTAGGCCCCTCGAATAGGTAAAAAGTGGGCCCTTTTTGTGAGTCGGTCCACAATTACCCATATTGTATCGTGCCCCTTTTTTGTTTTCACTTTTCATTTTAGTAAATTTGGTTACCAAATCCATTGTTATTTCCTTCCATTTCCATACCGGAATTTCCAAAGGTTGTAATTCTCCGTACGGTTTCTGATGTTCTGCCTTCTCCTTGAAACATGTTAAGCATTTCACGACGTACTTAACAATATCACGTTTCATACCCAGCCACCAATAGTTTGCCTTTAAGTTCCGGTACATTTTTGTTGCCCCGGGGTGAATTGAATACCGTGACTTATTTAAGAGGTAGTATTCACTTACAGTCATAAGTATATATCTTGTTCTCGTCTTAAAATCGGGAGTTAAACTTTCATGCATTTACCATTCGTAGTGGGTCATTCTATTTCCACTTTACTCACACATCATAGAAGATATTACATTCTAACATTAGCCCCACGAATACTTGTCGTGAGTTTACCTCGGTGTTCTATTATTAGCATCCTTTCTAGGTACTTTCGCTAACACATAATAATTTGGACCATTTACATACTCATTTTACTAACATTCATTTGAGTTAAACGTTACCACCAGATAATTATTATTTCATTTCCGCTTATCTGGAGCAAACCACTACATTCCATTACTAACGTTGCTCCTAATTTCTTTCATATCCTCATGGAAGGTTAGCATATGATAGTACACACTACTGTAAACATTCAAATATTGATACACCATCATAATTACCATTTTCATACTCACTTACCCATACTCGTCACGAGGATTAAGCATCAATCTACATTTTCTACTGTTCCTTGAACTACTTACAACTTTAAGTCTAGCCTCAAATTTAATCTTTCGTATCACTTATTATTAACTTTTTGCATGCATTACTTATTATAATAACCGAGTATGTCGTGCAAAAGCATCATACGAGCGTTTAACCAATTAGTCTAAACTTTCATTCAAGACCTTTAGATCTTCCTCTTAATGATATAAATACCTTCTTAATGATATAAATACCTTCTTATGTTGACCATTAAAAGTCGAACATTTCATACCATACCATAATTATCCTACCCTTTATTTCATTCCCACGTACAAATCAATCTACAGATTCTTACTTATCAATCAAGAACTAAACATTTTACTAACCTTGATTTCATTACATAGACCAATGATCCGCGGCCCGGATCGTCCCGCTCCTTCATGAGTTCTCACCATAACCGGATTAACCTTTTTCATCCGTGTGATGAACTTCCGCTCGTGCACATCCTTTCTCAACACTACTAGCTTTATCACATTGAGCGTTCTACCTCCTTCATCTATAAAATTTAGGATTAGAATATTTCGTTCAAATTCCTTCAAGTATGGCGCTTATCGATTCATTTTGACTCGTTCACAACGGGTCAATACATGACCATTTCCTAATGTATCATTCCCACTCGTTTGACCCATATTCAACGGGTCAATACATGACCATCCCTTAAATTACTATTTTCATTTGTTCATTCACTGTATTTGGTGTTAGTTCACCTACGTTCTCTCACATATCCCTTGCTAATGAGTGTCCTACATTACATATTGCATTTCTTACGTAATACTTCCAATATTCGTAAATAATTATTATTTACTGACTTCTGCAATTTAACCTTTTAAAGTCAACCACCATTTAGTACTCTTGTATATAAGTATTGTAGTACGCGTTGTACTTACTTTCAATTCGTACATACTTATAAAACGTCTTTAGCTAACATCTTAACTAATATTCTTTCCATACCTTTCATTAACATTACCAAGTTCTCATTTCCATCTTAAAACTTCTCAACTAAAATTTATGACTGGTTTACCCCTATAATGAGGTCTTACCGGTTTAACATTATGCCAACCATTTCAACAAAACGTACCTTAACATTTCTCATTTATTTATACGTTCCACTTGATTTCGAATATTCAAACACGTATACATCTTCATGTAAATAATTTCAAAGTGATTGCGAAATTACCTTCCTTTAGCGTCTAAGTTCATGCTTGCCTCATTGCTTCCTCTTAACCCGTTTTCCATCCATGCTCAAGTCAATTGACAAGATTTCCATCCTTACATATCATTACATTTGTAATATTATTAGCTTATGTGAGCATACATACAACTGTTCACTTTCTTTCTATTCATATGTTAATTGACTTTTGTTAGTCAAATTTCGTATAAATGAGACATTTATTAATAGTTATCTCATTTCAAATCCATACAACTAAACTATCATCAAGCATAACACGTAATTCATCTAGTACATAACACATTAACTCTTTACTTTAACAATTGTGTCTAATGGCCATTCCATGATATCCATATATTGTTGACTTTTAGAAAGTCAACTGTCTTACTAACACACTTTAAACTTTTGAACATGTATTCATCTAAATATTGTAGGCCATAATATTAATATCTTACGCATTTCATACTCGTATTGTATGACATATACAATTTACGTGATCCTCTAAACAATACACATATACATTCACATACACGTACTTTCACATGCTAATGCTCCATAATTCTACAAATAGCAAATTTCATTCAAGGTAACTATATAACATAATTTCAACATATCCTTTACTAATAAGCTCGTATGATTCACATTTAGCACATATTCGCCTCTCAATCACACTAAAGCAAATCATTAAATACACATAAGTATCACACTATTCAAGCACAGGGTACAAGCCTCTAATGCATAATTCTGATCAAAGCATACATTTATAAAAATTCTCATACGAATTCCATCTAATTCACATTCTTCAAATTATTTTCACCACTAATCTCATCATTTTTATTTTCATTTATTAACAAATCAGGTTCCTTCACATATTCAACTACTCAGTCTACATTTACTTCTTTCATTATTCATAATCATACGTTTGAAACTCCACTTTATACGTTCGTCATTCATTTCATGCCATTTCATACATTACATTCGACTCTTACGAATTTCATTTCATCATTACCACACCATTGTGATCACATACATCTTATTATACCTATTAAGGACTCTACGAGAACATAAAAAAGGCTTTTGGATAACACGGGGACTCCTAGTATGTAAAACGAAACAAAACAGCGGACTGAAGCCGCACGAGGCGTCGGCGACGGCCGGACTGCCCGTCGGCGATGGTCCCTCAAAAACCGCGTCGGATGAAAACTGCCGTAGGCAGGAAGATAGCGCGTCCACTGGGCCAGTCGCGCTGGCGACTCAGTTCTTCGGCGTCGGCGACGCCTCTACGATCTACCAAATCACTGCTGCATTTTTCTTTAGTTGTTTGACTCACTATCAAGCCCGGTTCCGACCACACGGACCCCATAACCCTTCCGACTTTTATCATTCTAATATCAAGCTAAATTTGTATTCTAATAAACACTTTACACCTACTATTATATACCGAAACTTAAGCATTTACCTTAATTGCGGCCTTGGAGCGAACACACCTTCGAGCGAGCCGTCAGTTTGAGTTCAAGCACAATTACTTGCGCTTGAATCCCTCAAACCTCAGCTCTGATACCAACTTGAAACGTCCACTTTCCATAAGGTCAAAACTCAATACTTTATCAACGAAATCACGACCCAGTTTAAACTTTTTACATACCATTAGAAATAAACTTAATTGTTCATACAAAAACCATTCCGTTTAGACATTCGCAACCAACTAGGTTTATACGTAAGACATGGCATACTAAGATTTAAAGTTTAACAGCTAAACATAAACTATTTGTAACAAAAGTATTTGAAACACCCTTAATGCACATTCGGAAATATTATTAGTGACATACTATTTTTAACAAAAATTGAGCATGACCCGTTCGTAACATGAGCGGTTCCCTGTTTTTAACAATTATCATTTCAAGAAATTCTACGACACGCTCAAAAGACACAACATGTTAAGCTTTAATGTCTAGCTACTAAACATAAGTTATATACCAAAAAAAGTATTTTCGACCCATAAAATAATTACAAAAGTAGCGGAAGCGCATGGTGGACGTGATTCATGTGTGTTCGTTCCAAGTCGCCAAGCTATTATGGTGAGGATTTACCTACTTCAAACAACAAACTTGAAGAGTTAAATTCCATTAACTATGTTACATTTTATCTAATAAACCAATTCATCTATTTCGTGTCTTCACATTATTCTTGCACTTACTACCCGTCGAAACGGGTCTAAACATACTTATCTCAAAATAGAGATAAAACATACCATTCATTACTTACCCGTTGAAACGGGTCAAAACATACTATCTCATTAGTGAGATAAAACATACATTTATTAACCCGCTAGAAACGAGTAATTGCATTCGTAACATAAACTTCCATTAGGTCCGTTTACCACGAACGAATACATTCCGTTCATCTTTTATATTTACATCAACTCCAATCCGTTTATTAGGGTTCGAGTAATTACATTCCTTTCTTACATAACTTTCCAATATAAGGTTCATTCGAGATAAACCGATCATATCACGATATCATTCATAAACTTTCATTTCATATGACCCGTTTGTGACGGGTCATGCTATCTACAACATAACTACTACGGACTACCATAATTATAATTTTGGTACAAAAACGACAAGTTACAAAATAAAGTTTGTATGCATAAAACAACATACCTCGATCTTGCGAGCTTTCCAAATTTCCTAGCGTTTGAGCTTTCTTCTTTTACGCTTACATTAATACATTCACTCATTTAGCCCAAACTATCTCATTCCATCATTCATATAATTCCTCATATGACAACATTATCATAAATGAACAAATTTCACATATTTGTTCTCTTAGACATTTCATCGAACACTTTGCGGGTTTCGCATTAATAGGACACTTAATACAAGCATATAAAGCATGACTTTACTAGTTTATCTCACATATTATCATCAATCATTCAAGTTTACATAACTCTTTTATTATTCATCAATTTACTTAACGTTCATGTATTACAAACAAGATCATACAACAAGATTTCACATATATATTTCTACTTGATCATCCTATTCATGCTAACTTTTCATCAAATGGGTTTTTGCTACAAATCAATCAAAATGCTAAAATCAAACATTATTCATGTCCTATTTTGTAATGATAACTTTCAATCACACAAATGTTTGCATAATTCATGATTGGGTGAAAAAACCCATTTCCTATAATTCACCAAATCAAGGAATTCGACTTACCACTTTACTGAGTACGTTTAGATGATCGAAATTTAGGGTCATGCAACTGATTATCCTTGAAATCTCTACTCAATTTGATGGAATTGACAAAGCTAGGGTTTTCACCTTGTCCCTGCCCTCTGTTCGATCGCAGACTCACACACTGTGTGTGTGAGTTTTAATTTTTCATTCTTTTATTTATTAGAGTTTTGATATTTAACACCTTTGGCCCTTCTAGTTTGTTCACTTATTTAATTTAAGCGCTTGTCATTTTATTACTAGAAATTGTAACATTTCCCATTAACCAAGTTAAATTTTAATTAATTTAACTTATGCCTAATAAACCTTTTTGGGGTGTTACAACGGTGGGCGCCAAACTGTTTTAGTCAAAAATCACACAAGGATAATGTAACCAAATCTGATTTTCGTGAGGTATGATGCTTGGTTAATTGAGCGAATGTATGAACAATAAATGAATGAAATGAGTGATGAACACAAAGATTTATACGAGGAAAAAGCCCTTGATCAATGAATGATCTCCGGCATAAAAAACCTCGGGTGATGGAAACTACCGATGACCGACTATATTGATAAAAAAGGTTACAACTTTGGATGATAACAAGCTCAATACAATGAATTCTAATGTGAAAGTGTGTGTGTTCGCCATTGTTGATCAGAGAGTTCGAATAGTGCAATTGTGTTCCTAAAATAGCTTGTTATCCCCTTTTAGAATAGAAAATATCCTACTAACTAACTATTCGAAAATTAAGCAAGCTACCCACGATCACCATAACGGTCATCAGCCTCATTCACGTGCACAAATAGAAGCATATTCCTCCGAGATTCCCTCCATGACTCAGTCCACAACTGCCTGCAATCGTAAACTGAAAACACAAGGAACAAATGTTAAAAGATAAATAATAGTAAGGATCCTGGATCCTCAGACTCCCTCCATTATCCGTTAAGGATCCGTGATCCAGGGCCAGTCTCAGGATAGATGATCCTTAATGTCAAATTCATGCCCTAACAAGTTCCAACACTCATTTGGTTTACAAAACCTCATTCTATCTGATTCCTCGATTTATGTCTCGTTACACTAATATATAGTTATCCGATACACTAGGAACCACTTCAACACTTGAACTCTTGAACCTTTGAGCTTTGTTTATTCATTTGATCAAGGAAACTTTCCAATCCCAAGTGAGTACATAGTTCCCCTCTTTTACATTTTTCAAATGTTTTGGGGTGATTCATATGTGTAACCAATTTATTTTCAAATGTATGGCATATATCTGTTTACTGAGTGCTTTTTGTGTATTATTCCGATTATGCTAACATGACAATTGAGAACACATCCTTTTATGATCTATCTATCTTCATGGTTAGATTCTTGTAGGATATTTGAAGTACAGTCTTAAATCTTTCTATCTTCATAGCAAGATTTCTAAGAAGTGCTTTACACGACGATGGTTATTGTTTATGTGTAGAGATGGTTGGTGATTTAGATAACGAAACTAGAGCAATACAATAAGGACATGGTGGATACGCCGCTGGTACTTCCTATATATAAGTGTGCTTGTTGTATTACCCCTTCATGGCGTTATCCCAAATCAGCATTAGGATTTAGGATGTTATGATTCAATGATTCAATGTGACCAAACCAAATCCTTATAGCATCTATCTATCTTCATAGATTGATTCTTGGAGGATGTTTAAAGTGCTAAATTGGAGTCCTTGTTTGGATTCATTAGGTACTTTAATGCGTATGTTATGATTCAATGTGACCAAGTACTATTCCCTATGTTACCATGAAATGGCATTTTTCCCAGTTAAGGGCGAGGTTAGTTTCCTCACATCGGGATAGCATTCGTTCAAGGTTATCGAGGCATTGGTCATATGAGTCTCCAAAGATAGAAAAGTCGTCCATGAAGACTTCCATTGTCTTTTCTATCATGTCATGGAAAATGGCTACCATACAACGTTGGAATGTTGCAGGTGCATTACATAGACCGAATGGCATGCGTCGATAGGCGAAAGTTCCGTAGGGGCATGTGAAAGTTGTCTTTTCTTGGTCTTCAGGTGCTATTGGGATTTGAAAGTACCCTGAAAAACCATCCAAGAAACAGTAAAATTTATGACTGGATAGTCGTTCTAACATTTGATCAATGAAGGGCAAAGGAAAGTGGTCTTTCCTTGTTGCTTCATTTAATCGTCTATAGTCTATACAAACTCTCCATCCTGTGACGGTTCGTGTTGGTATTAATTCATTTTTTTCATTAGTTATTACCGTCATACCTCCTTTCTTTGGGACTACTTGGACGGGACTTACCCATGGACTATCGGAGATAGGATAGATTAGTCAGGCGTCAAGTAGCTTGATGACTTCATTTTTAACCACTTCTTGCACATTGGGATTTACTCTTCGTTGTGGTTGAATAACTGTTTTGTAGTCATCATTCATTAGAATCTTGTGCGTGCACATGGAAGGACTTATTCCTTTAATATCTACAAGCTTCCAAGCAATCGCATTTTTGTGTTTTTTAAGAAGATTAACTAATTTTTCTTTTTCTACGCTACTTAATTTAGATGAAATAATTACAGGTAAATTACCATCTTTGTCTAGAAAAGCATATTCCAAACCTTTAGGAAGTTCCTTGAGCTCAATGGGTGGGTCTTTAGAAGACACCTTATTTTGTGGCTCATCTAGATCAAGAACCTTAAAAGTTTGTTCTATGGCGACCTCTTCTTCAACAAAGTGGTCATCTTCTTCAGTTATATCGGGTGGCTCATCTTCATCTTCAATTAGGGGGTCATTATTGCCAAAAGGATATTTCATTGAACGCTCAAGATCTATGCTCCTTTTGAATGCCCCTAATTGAAGAGGTAGATTGTTAAATTTCCGGTTTTTCAAAGCTTCATGAGTTTTCACAAAAGATTTTCCTAAGACTAGAGGAGCGTCATCTAGGATGACAAAGTTGGTTGGAATAACCATTTGATTTGTTTGAACCAAGACGTCCTCAACTATACCGATTGATTTTATTACCTTCCGATCGGATAGAAAAATGGGTATTTGAAGTGGAGAAAAATCACTAATACTTAATTTTTCAAAAATATAGTTAGGCATTATGTTAACACAAAGATCTTTATCAATGGTGATATTACTAATAAAGGAATTTTGAAAGAAACATGGAACCGGTGTGATGTTAATTTAAAAAGGATCTTCTTTTATTAGCGAGGTTTGATCATTGGTTAACTTAACACTTATCATTTCCTCAATCTTAGTATTAGTGTTTAGCTCTTTTAAAAACTTAGCATGAGTGGTTACTAAACAATGGTTTTCGAAAGAAGGTGACAAGAGATTAATTTTTTCTAAATTAGACTCTTCTGGTAATTTAACGTTATCGACCTCACCCCTTTCGTTGTTTAACTCATGTGTCGGTTTTTCACTTATTTGTTCTTCCATTTTTACATTTTCAACTATCTCTACGTTATTATTACAATTTAATTCTTCTCTTGTGCGGGACTCCTCTTCCCTTGCGCGGGATTCTTTTATGCAACGTTCGATAGTTTTAATGTATTCTAATATCCTATTGGTCACTTCGGTGATAGAAAAAGGATTGGGATCCTCAAAGCTTGAATCCGGTTGTTCGATCCTTGGTTCCTCGTAGTACCCATATGAAGTAGATGGTTCACACCATTGTTCTTCATTGTAAGCATATGATGGATAAGGGTCGAAATTTTGTTCTTCATAGTACTCATATGAGGTGGGTTGTTCACGCCATGGTTCCTCATAATAAGTGTATGAAGGTGGCGGCTCATATCTTGAATCTTCAAAGTATGAGTATGAAGGCTCATACCTTGGTTCGTCAAAATATGAGCGTGAGGGAGGAGGTTCATACCTTTGGTCTTCATAGGATGTGTATGAAGTTGATGGCTCGTACCTGGGCTCCTCATAATAGTTGTATGAAGCGGATGGTTGAAACAAGTTACAATATTGTACCGAGTGCGGGTTTCCACAATTAGTGCAATAGTCTCTCAAATAATCATCCTCCTCATAGGTGTAGTTGTAACCTCCTGAGTATTGATCCATAAGAATCACTCAGAAGACTACAACTGAGTCTCGGGACCAGAAAACAAAAACAAAGACGGAAACAGAGGCCGGACACGGCCCCGTGTTGGGTGAACACGGCCCCGTGTTCAAGGTCTGTATCTGGGCGTTTTTAATTAAAGTTACTGGTCACGTTGGACACGGGGGCGTGTTCAGTGAGCACGGCCCCGTGTTCAGACTCTGTATCTGGGTATCTAACTAAAAAATGTGCAGCACGGGGGTGTGTTCAGTGAGCACGACCCCGTGTTCAGGCTACTGTAAATGCAAACTAAACTAAAATGCAGAAAAATGTGCGCGCGTTTTAAAAAGGTTTTGAAAAATAGATTAGGCCGTCGATTTTAAGCTTTCTTAAAATCCTTGTGTCCCCGGCAACGGCGCCAAAAACCTTATCATACACTAAACTACATCATTTCTAACATGTCTTGTGTCTTATCATCAGGCAAATGATCATACACTAAACTACATCATTTCTAAATCATCAGAACTCAATCAACAACCACAGAAGTACCATATGAAAGCTAGGGTTTTCAAGAATTCATAATCAAGAATCAAGAATTCATAATAATCAAGAAATCAATAAACAATTACCTTGTGTTGATTCTAGAGAAAATGTGGAAATCAAAAGTGATGAATGTCTTGCCAATGATGATTGTGATGATTGCCAGAGAATGTAAAGTACGTGCTTTGATTTCTTGTGTGAGGTTTAATGAAGGATTAGGGTTAAGTATCATATAAGTTTCACTAATAACTCTACACACCCTTAATTATTATATTTTACAACAATACACCATCTCAAACAGTTTCACAGTTTCACCACCAAGTTTATGCATTTGACAAGTCTATCACAATTGACACATAATCATGCATAATCACACGATACACTTCATTGTATTAAAACGTTACAGTTCCATAGCCAATTATTTGTGCAAATAAACAACTAAACAATAAATGAACGTGCAATAAATGCGAAATAGAAATCTTGGAAATTCGAGTTGTCACATTATCCCCAACTTAAAAGAAATTTCGTCCCGAAATTTAGCATGTGGTTACTGAGGAAGCTAGGTAAGTTGTATCGTTTACTGGTTTTTCCTGGGGTGTCACATCATCCCCCCGTTGATTTGGAATTTCGTCCCGAAATTCCGCAGTAGGAGCTTCAGCTTCAGTAGTAGTTGCATTGGTTTCGAATAACTGGGGGTACTTTTCTGTCACCTCCAGGTGTACTCTGGGCCACATTTGGAGTTCCAACGAACTCGAACAAGAGGGATTCTCTTGTTTTTGAGGACCTTAACATCCCGGTCCGTGATTTCAACTGGCTCCTCGACGAACTGCAACCGCTCGTCGATAGTGAGTTCCTTAAAAGGAACTATGAGGGTCTCATCTGACAGGCACTTCTTCAGATTCGACACGTGAAATACATTGTGAACTGCACCGAGTTCAGCTGGTAGGTCTAGCTTGTAGGCCACTTTGCCTATTTTCTCAATGATCTCGAACGGTCCGACATACCGCGGATTTAGTTTGCCCCGTTTGCCAAAACGAACCACACCCTTCCAGGGTGAGACTTTAAGTAAAACCCGGTCCCCAACCTGAAATTCCAAAGGCTTCCTACGCTTGTCCGCGTAGGCTTTCTGACGGTCGCGTGCTGCCGCCATGCGTTGTCGTATCTGTGCAATCTTTTCCGTGGCGTCCACTACAATCTCTGGACCCGTGATCTGACTATCCCCCACCTTTGCCCAACAGAGAGGTGACCGGCATTTACGTCCGTACAATGCCTCGAATGGAGCGGCTTGTATGCTGGTGTGATAACTGTTATTATACGAAAACTCCACCAAAGGGAGATGCTTTTCCCAGCCGTTGCCGAAATCAATAACACATGCCCGAAGCATGTCTTCAAGAGTCTGGATCGTTCGCTCAGACTGCCTATCCGTCTGAGGATGATATGCTGTGCTCATGTCTAAGCGTGAGCCAAAAGATTTGTGCATCGCTTGCCATAGCTCTGACGTGAATCGTGCATCCCGATCCGAAATGATGGAGGTGGGCATCCCGTGCCTCGAAACAACTTCTTTAAGATAAATGTCTGTGAGAGTGGAGAACTTATCCATTTCCTTAATAGCCAGGAAGTGTGCAGACTTGGTGAGTCGATCCACGATCACCCATATAGTATCATTCCCACGCTGGGATCTGGGTAGGCCTGTAACAAAATCCATGGAAATTTCTTCCCATTTCCATTGCGGTATCTTGGGCTGCTGAAGTAGGCCCGCTGGTTTCTGATACTCCACTTTGACTTTTGCACACGTCAAACATTTGCCGACGTAAATTGCTATGTGGGCCTTCATGCTAGGCCACCAATATGTAGTTCTGATGTGGTGATACATTTTATCCGAACCTGGATGTACCGAGTAGCGAGACTTATGAGCTTCATCCATCACAAGTTCTCGTAAACCACCATATACTGGAACCCAAATACGTCCTGTTACATAGTAGGCGCCGTCTTCCTTTTGTTCTAATCGTTGCCTTGAGCCACGTAAAGCTTCGGCTTTGACGTTTTTGGGCTTTAATGCTTCCATCTGAGCAGTTCGTATTTGTGCAGGAAGACTGGACTGAATAGTGAGCTGCAAGGCTCGTACGCGTCTAGGTAGAGTGTCCTTTCGACTGAGAGCGTCAGCTACAACATTGGCTTTGCCTGGATGATACTTAATAGCGCATTCGTAATCGTTTAAAAGTTCAACCCATCTTCGCTGACGCATATTCAATTCCTTCTGCTTGAAGATATGCTCGAGACTCCTGTGATCGGTGTAAATTGTGCACTTGGTACCGTACAGGTAGTGTCGCCATATCTTAAGTGCAAAAACAACAGCTCCCAGCTCTAAATCGTGCGTCGTGTAGTTCCGTTCGTGAACCTTGAGTTGACGAGAAGCGTAAGCAATAACCTTATCCCGCTGCATCAATACACAACCAAGTCCCTGTATCGACGCGTCACAATAGACCACAAAATTATTCGTCCCCTCTGGCAATGAGAGAATAGGTGCACTACAAAGCCTATCCTTTAGGTACTGGAAAGCGGTTTCCTGGGAATCTCCCCAACGGTAGGTGACACCTTTCTGTGTCAGTAGCGTAAGCGGCTGTGCGATCTTCGAAAAGTCTTTAATGAATCGTCTGTAGTACCCCGCCAAACCCAAGAATTGGCGTATTTCTGTTGGTGTACGCGGTGCAGGCCAGTTCCTGATCGAATCTACCTTGGATGGATCGACATGAATCCCATCCCTGTTCACCACATGGCCTAAGAAGTGGACTTCACGAAGCCAGAAGTCGCATTTTGAAAACTTGGCGTACAATTGTTCCTTTCGAAGAAGTTCCAAGATAAGACGTAAGTGCTGCTCGTGTTCCTCCTGACTCTTGGAGTAGATCAGAATGTCGTCGATGAAGACAATGACGAACTTGTCAAGATAGGGTTTGCACACCCTGTTCATAAGATCCATGAAAACTGCAGGCGCGTGCGTAAGCCCAAATGGCATAACTAGAAACTCGTAGTGACCGTAGCGAGTTCTGAATGCTGTCTTGGAAACGTCCTCATCCCGGACTCTCAGCTGATGATACCCTGACCTCAGATCAATCTTGGAGTAGTAGCTCGACCCTTGCAACTGGTCGAACAAGTCGTCAATACGAGGAAGAGGATAGCGGTTCTTCACTGTGACCTTGTTCAGTTCGCGGTAGTCTATGCACATTCTGAAAGTGCCATCCTTCTTTTCACAAATAGTACTGGAGCTCCCCAAGGTTAAGAGCTTGGACGAATGAAGCCCTTATCCAAGAGCTCTTGTAGTTGCTTTGAAAGTTCTTCCAATTCCGTTGGAGCTAAACGATACGGTGCACGAGCTATAGGTGCAGCTCCTGGAGCGAGCTCGATCTGAAATTCGACTTGACGATGAGGCGGTAAACCGGGTAAATCTTCAGGAAACACATGAGGAAATTCGCGTACAACTGGAATATCCTCTATTCTCTTCTCTTTTGTCGATGCATTTGTAACCAATGCCAGGATAGCAGTGTGCCCCTTTCGTAAACATTTCTGTGCCTTCAAGAAAGAAATGATGCCAACCACAGCACCACTCTTGTCGCCCTGAACTTCGAGAGGTTCCTTACCCGAACGGGGAATACGAACTATCTTCTCCTTGCATAGGATCTCTGCGTGATGTTGGGATAACCAATCCATCCCAATAACGATATCGAAACTACCCAAAACTATGGGTATGAGGTCGGTGGAGAAAGTCTGACCAGCTAAGACGATGCTACAACCCTTGACTACATGTGCGGCTTCTACACTCTTACCATTAGCTAACTCTACGACATGTTTGGTGTTTAGGGGTGTTGGTGTACGTTTTAACATTTTACTTGCTTTTAACGATACATAACTTGTATCCGCACCCGAATCGAACAAAACAGTAACATAAATATCATCGAGAAGAAACTTACCCATAACCACATTGGGATCATTCATTGCGTCACCTCGACCTAGCACAAAAGCACGACCCCGAGCTTCGTTGCCATTGTTGTTCCCACCATTGTTGTTGTTGTTGCCATTTCCCTGATTGTTGTTGTTGTTGCGATTCTGGTTCTGGTTTAACTGGGGGCAATCACGCTTGAAATGACCTTCAGCCCCACACTGAAAACATCCCCTGTTGCCCCGCTGTTGCTGCTGCTGATGCTGGTTCTGTGGAGCTGGTGGTGGGTGTTGCTGATTCTGATTTGCAGGTCGCGAACTCCTGCAGTCTTTAGCTTCATGCCCTATCTTGAGGCATCTCTGACAACGCTCCTTACGACACCGTCCACTGTGGTACCTGTTGCACCTATTACACAATGGGTGAATTCCCCGATATCCACCCTGCCCCTGATTGCCTGAGGAGTGCTGACTAGGACTCTGATAACTGTCAGTCTTTCGCTGCTGAACCTGTGACTGAACTGAAGCTGAACCTTTACTGGAATCCCCATCCCATTTTCTTTTGTTGTCACTGGGAGTAGCAGAAGTGGTGACAACAGTAGTGGTAGCACTGATGCGTTTTGGCAGCTTGTTCTGTTCCACTGCCTGATCCGTAATACGATGAGCAAGGCGCTGAATAGCTTGGATATTATCAAGATTAGCCGATGTCACATAGCTCTGGATCTCTGGCGCTAACCCCTTGAGATACAACTCAATGCGCTTGATTGGAGGGTCCACCATAGTGGGACACAACACGGCCAGCTCGTTCGACCGTTTAGTATAGGCTTCAATTTCTGACCCAGTCATTTTCAAATGGTAAAACTCATCCTCCAGCTTGTGGATGTCTTCTCGAGTGCAGTATTCCCTTTTTATCAGTTCCTTGAAATCATTCCAAGGGGTGGCGTTAGCAGCTGCCAACCCTAGGATCTGTACTTGCGCGTTCCACCAAGTTAACGCGATTCCTTCCAAAGTACCAGTGGCGTACTTGACCCTGCGAGCCTCAGGGCATTCACACATTTCAAATACTGACTCTAGCTTCTCAAACCAATGGAGGAGTCCCACTGCCCCTCGGTGCCACTGAATGAGCTTGGACGACAGTCCATGAAGTTCTTGAAAGTACATACAGGCTGCTGAACGTGTTGACCTCCTGCATTTGCAGCTGCAAGTGCCGCAGCAACTTGTTCATTGATAAGAGCCGTCAACTGGGCTTGAGTCATGTTAATACGTCCAGCCATTGTTCTTCATAGTAAAAGTAGTGTAAGTGAGAATAGTTCGCGAGTAGTGCGATGACAGAAGAGTGTAAGCACATAGGTGTTCTCATGTAATAACGAATAGCAAGTAATGTAATCTAAGCATACCACGAGCAAAGTTCTATATATTTCTAGCAAGCAGGTAATAAACATAAACCTTATTACCTAGGATGTTGAGTCTTGCACGTGGAGCGAAGCGTCGTTGTGGATCGTTGAGAGCACTGTTCCGGTTATAGTCTGGTTTTAATAAAAACGTTTTCCCATATTAAAACCAAGTTCTCTATAACCAATGGCTCTGATACCAATCTGTCACACCCCCAAAATCCACACGCGGAATACTACCGCTTGGGAGCGTGACTGACCAGGATCAAGCCACCAATCATATTGAACATGTAATTAATATCAAGTAAAATAAATGCAAACCAAACATTCAATACGATAGGTGTTCAAAACATAATTATAGTTTCAAAGTGTAGCGGAAGCATAAGTATGAAAACCCAATGTATAACGTAAGTTCAAATGTTTAAATGTTTCAACATGGCATCCACGATCCATGCTCCACAACGACCTGCTCCTCCCTGTGCAAGCTCCATGTATCTAACGACCTGCAAGGCATGTAACAGAGAGTCAACAACTAGTTGAGCGAGTTCACAGTGTAAAGTTCAGTAATTGTAACAGTATGAGTAGTATTATGTTCGTTCGTTAAGTCGTGTATCGTATTAGTTTCCATCGCGGGCCTCTCGGCATGTATGCGAAGATTTGGGGAAATACTCCCAAATATCCTAGACTATGTATATTTGTATCGCGGCCACCCTGGCATTACTTGCGAAGTTTTAGTATCTTTAGTTCGCGGCCTTCCCAAGGCATGTGTGCGAATGATTAGTCATAATATCGCAGCCAACCCCTGGCGTGTGTGCGAAGATCTGTTCAAATGGGTATACAAGTCTAGCCGTATCTTATCTTTACTCTTCCTCTCTTGAGGACCATATCATTAGGTTCGATTAACTAAGTATGAACGAATAAATCATTTAATCCCATTCCCACCCTGGGAACCCCATGCCTTGGCTGTGTGAACTCACCTTGGTTTGCTCGGTATGCTATGATATGCACTCACAAGTAATCAGTCAAGTCCTATTGTATGCACGTATAATAAATCAGTTCAAGTTTGTAAAGTTTCACGTGCAATTTAATACCATAGAGTATGTTTGACAATCGATATCATGCATCATTCATCAGTTAATCACATTCGTACAGAATCCACGTTTCACATAAGGGCTTTCTCAGTTTATTCGAGCAATATTAATCATTAACATGACTAACGACGTTTAACAAGTTTAACGAGGTTCCACATTTGACAAGATTTACACACTTAGCGCAGAAAGCACACGTACAGAACCATTCAATAGTCAAAGGTCATAAGTGAGTTATTGGAATCATCAAGTAGCATTATCATTATCCGGAAATCGGTACTTCATTAGATTAAAGCAGCATTTGTAGGTTAATCATAAGTCAGACTCATGAGTATATCTGGTCCAAATTGTTGATCACTAAACAAAATATTGTCTAACCATCATGCAATTTCACCCATCACCCAATCAGTAGTTTAAAAGTCGGACTAGTTCCTTATCAATTGAAAGTCGGACAAAGGGAGGCCAAGAAACTCGGACCACAAGGTTGGGGGTTAAAAGTCGGATAACTTAGGTGGAGGGTCACAAAGGTCGGTCTTGGGGTGGGGGTCACAAAACTCGGACCCTTCATGTGTTAAAGGTCGGACAAGGATGTGGGGGGGCAAAACTCGGACAACTCACAGGTTTAAAAGTCGGACATGTGGTGTGGACATTAAACTCGGACCACATGTTATTCCTATACACAAACATCGGACCCCCTTAACAACATTATCAAAGTTCGGACCCTTGTTAATACTTTACACAAAAATTCGGACAAGTATCATCTTTAAAAGTCAGACAGGCATTATGTTCAAAACTCGGATCAAACACTTAAAGCTCGGACATCACACAACCAAAACTCGGATAACACAACAAACAAAGAACTCGGACCCTTTTTATCTTATTAAACTCGGATCCTCTTGCATTCCACAAAACTCGGACTTATCATGAACATTATTCATATATTCATATGCACTGACAGTTACGTTCTTTGTTTTCACGATCTGGAAACCCTAAATCACACATATAGCAGAGCAGAATTCAATTAACAGTCAATCATTCTAACATGTCTTGTGTCTTATCATCAGGCAAATGATCATACACTAAACTACATCATTTCTAAATCATCAGAACTCAATCAACAACCACAGAAGTACCATATGAAAGCTAGGGTTTTCAAGAATTCATAATCAAGAATCAAGAATTGATAATAATCAAGAAATCAATAAACAATTACCTTGTGTTGATTCTAGAGAAAATGTGGAAATCAAAAGTGATGAATGTCTTGCCAATGATGATTGTGATGATTGCCAGAGAATGTGAAGTACGTGCTTTGATTTCTTGTGTGAGGTTTAGTGAAGGATTAGGGTTAAGTATCATATAAGTTTCACTAATAACTCTACACACCCTTAATTATTATATTTTACAATAATACACCATCTCAAACAGTTTCACAGTTTCACCACCAAGTTTATGCATTTGACAAGTCTATCACAATTGACACATAATCATGCATAATCACACAATACACTTCATTGTATTAAAACGTTACAGTTCCATAGCCAATTATTTGTGCAAATAAATAACTAAACAATAAATGAACGTGCAATAAATGCGAAATAGAAATCTTGGAAATTCGAGTTGTCACACAGGTAGCCAACGTACCTCCATATAGACCGTGGAGATATGAATGGTGAAAATCTTTTATTTTATATAGACAGTAAATTAATGCCAAGACACCACGGACAAACGATAAGGAAAGATCACCTTCAACATAAGCAACTAGTTATTAAAGTCATTAATACAAAACCAAATAAAAAGTGCAAAAGATTGAAAATAAAAAGTATTATACTAAACACTTGTCTTCACCAAGTGATGTAAGAGACTTAGGCAAACATGGCCTTGATTGTCAAGAACTCTTACGATCAATCTTGGATCCCGAGATGACTCATACACTCTATGATGGACAATGGATGATGGTGGTGGATGATGGTATTGTGATGGTGGTGGGTGGTGGATGAAGTGTGAGAGAGGTGGTGTGCCAAGGGATGAGTTGCAATGAAACCAAGCACTCCTATTTATAGGCTGAACAGAAGGCTGGGCACGGCCCCGTGCCTGTCTGACACTCTCTCTCTTCATTAATTGTAATTCGCAATTACAATTAATGCGCCTACTGTACTTTCGCCACGCCCCCGTGTTCACTGGGCACAGCCCCGTGGTGGGCAATAGAAGCTTCTATAGGTTTGTCTTTTCTGCTGCTTCTTGGGCACGGCCCCGTGCTGGCTGAGCATGGGGCGTGTTCAGTCTTCTGCCTTCTCTATTTTGCTTGGGAGGATGCTGTTGAGGGGTCGGGCAATCCACTTATGTTCCTCTTCTTGTATTTATGTTAGATTTAGCTGTCTTTTTGCTTCTTTTGTGAATTTGAGCTCATTTAATCCTGAAAATACAAAAGGAGGACAAAAACACTCTTTTTCCAACATTAGTACTTAAAAAGGGTTAGTTTTATGCCTCATTTGATGTAATTTATATGTTGCATTTTACACACATCAAATACCCCCACACTTGAATTTTTGCTTGTCCTCAAGCAAAACTCTTTAATATGTGGCTTACACTCCCAAAGAAAAGGTTTTAGCTTGTCATAGAGTGTCGGGAATCCAAGACCTTTTTGGTTTTATTTTTATTTATTTACAATCCTATTCGTTATGATTTATTTAGAACGTTTCATAGGATAAATTACTTATTTGGGCATAGCATGCCTGTTTAAAATTCCATTTATATACAAGTTCACATACCTCACGGGAGAAATCACTCACACTCGGTCGAAGGTGTATTTTTAGTGAATCACTCGAGAGCGGCGTGGAACTTATCCCTACCATAGGCTTGCCAAGCAATCAATCCTCCTCCTTTTTAACTTGTTACCTTTGTAAATATCAAGAGGACTTTTGGGGTAAAGGCTTGGGCTAAAGGTGGGTAGTTGGGTTAGTGGTTAGTAGAAAAGGGCGAAAAGCGTAAAAAGCGTCGGTTTTCGTAAAACATTTTGTTTTAGTGACTTTTTTTATTTATTTTCAATGAAGTATTTCTTCAAACAAGCTTTTTGTTTTAAGAGCTTTGTTTGTTTATTTCTAACTTCATCATTTTTTTAGTCACACGAAAACCGAGCTTGTTACTAAAATAAAGGGTAAATAAAAAGGGTTTTGGTGGGTAAGAGGTTTTAAGGTAAAGAAATGAAAGGTTTAGGCTCAAAGGGGTTAACTAGGGAGAGTTTTTGGGTAGGTGAAAAGAAAAATGAAAATAATGGTTTTGAAAGAAAAAGGGTTAGTCCTAATGCCTCCATCATTTACTTACTTGGGTATAGGTTGGTAAGGACCGGGAATGAATCGTCGTGGCAGGTTCTAGAGTCGTAAGAACCAAGCGGCTATTCACACAAGAAACGAAAAATGAGCATTTCGTCTAAAGATGTGTATTTGTATGCTCAATAAAGGCTCAAAACTCATTTTTTGTGGGAATGGGTTTTTCTATGTGATAAGTATATATAATCGAATTTTAACTAAGCTTGTCATGCCGTTTCATAATTTTCTTATGTTAGTTCTTTTTATCACGACGCTATCGGTTGTAAACTTGCAAAAATATAACCTTATTAATCTTAGAATTCCCAACTTAAACTTTAGACAAGTAAAAAAAAATTTTGGGGTGATTAGCGGTTCCAATAGAGTTTTGTGTAAGGCTTGTTATTAGGACTTGCAAAATTTCAAGGTTTTAGCATCCCCCCACACTTAAATTACACATTGTCCTCAATGTGTCCCAAAAATAAATTTTTAGGTTGATTGAATGTGTAACATGGTGTTTAAAAGCAAAAATTAATGTTACTGGCAGCCTGGACACGGCCCCGTGTCCATTGGACACAACCCCGTGGTGAACTGCCAGTAATGAAAACTTACAGAAGGTGGCCACGGGGGCGTGTTGGCTAGACACGGCCCCGTGTGTGGCAAAAATCTGCAGGAAAGTAACCAAACAGCAGGTCTTGGAGGTGAGCACGGGGGCGTGTCGGCTGGACACGTCCCCATGTGGACAGTCTGTAAGCCTGAAAAATAGGTTCCTTCCTCCGGTTTTTCCATCCTGGCTTTATGGGTGCTAAGGCTTAGCACTCCAAGCCTCGGTTTGTACCTGTTTCATTACTAAATACCACACCAAGCAACACAAACATCCTACATTACCATAGTTAATTGTTCCAAGCATAAAGTAAAAGAAAAATAAAGCGGAAAATAAAAGTAGTCAAAGAAAGTAAATTGTTCAACACCTGGCACGCAGGCCACAAACTGTTCGATAGATAAAGGGACTTTAACCTGTGGGCTCGCCATCAACCCGCTCCTGCTCCGTCAACCCGCTAGTCCATGTCCTCATCGCTGTCATCACCTCCATCCCCATGAGCCGCCATATACTCCCGGATGCTGCCGATATCGTCTTGTATATCGTTGATGTTTCGTTCGATAGATCTGACCCGGTGGTATGTATTGTTGGCAAGGTTGTAGGCGTTCCTAGTGCACATGAGGTTTTCCTGCAAAAGATCATGTAAGCTTTGAAAGTTAGGAAAACCGCCTCCTTGTGAGGAGGATTGACCCGGATCACCATGGGGTTGGTACTGGTAGTGAAGAGGTGATGCGTGAAGAACTAGGGCCTCCTGCGGGTTCCATGCATAGCCTTGCGTCCTTTGGAAGATCACTGACCCGTCTTCCGCCTCATAAAGTAAGTTCATGGCTCGGCAAATGTGATAGTCAACTCGTCCCGACCATGGGCTTCTCTCGAAGGATCTAGGGATTCGCGTGAAGTGCTTGAAGAGGCGGTACACCCATCCTCCAAAGAAGATAGGTGTTGGAGCACGAGCAAGGCGGTTGAGATGCATGTTTCGTAACATGAGATATGGAACATCGAGAGGCTTCCGGTTGTGGATGCAGTGAAGGACAACCAAATCTTTCAACCCTACCACGCCACTACTGTCGTGACATTGGTTAAGAGAGTAGGCGAGGAGCCTGTGAATGTAGCGATACAGTGGGTCCCTCAGCTTGGTACTCTTGGTGCTGCTAGGGTTGTAGATTCCTTCACCGATTTGGGCCCATGCGGCTTGACGTTCATTTTCATCCAAATCTCGTAATCCCCCGGTATTTTCCTCATTTCCCGATTCCTCTTCCCCGTACAGTCCCACTATAGCTCCAAACTGTGCCATAGAGATCGAGTACCTCGTCCCGCCACACCGAAATGCAACCCCTTCATTGTCGAACGGGTCACACCTTGAAGTGAAGGTAAAAGTACTATAGAACTCCATGGTGCATTGATGCACCGACCGAAGCCGAGTGTTCAATGCAACTGCTAGTGGTCCCGTAACAATGTTGTTGAATCGGTCCAGCTGGTTTACCAAGGTTAACAGGTCCGTGCATGCTCGTCTGGGGTACTCTTCGGGCCTTGTTTGAAGTAACTCGTATCTTGCCCTAGCATCGAGCTCACTTGCATTGAACCTTGTGAACTTTGCCATCTGAAAGAATACACCAAAAGTTAGCACGAAACAGTGAAATTCTGAAAGAAACTGCAAACAGTGGGCTGGACACGGCCCCGTGTTCAGCGGGCACGACCCCGTGTCCAGACGTATGTAACCCAAAAACTTCATTTTTCGTCCCGGTCCCGGAAATCTAAAAATTTTTGGCCAAGTAAGTGCGGTTTCCCCCGAAAATGAAACCCCAAGTGCCGTTTTTCCCAAAACAACCCGTTTACCCTTTCAATTTCATCTTTTTCGGTTCAAAAACAAGGGTTTGAGGTTTTAGTGAGAAATCGGGCAAATCTATCAACAATTCAAGTGCACTTACTTCCCACTATACTAATCTAAACTAATACTAACATATTACATCAAAAATTTTGAGTTTGATCCGGATGAACTTGAAGAACCCTAGATTTTTCCCCAAATTTTTGATGTTTTAACTACATGCAAGTAACTAATCTAACTACTAATGATGATAGAATCATACCTTGATGTTGTTAAACGTGGAGGTAACGTCGGAAATCTGCGGAAAATCGCCTTGAACCAGAGCGTTTTCGGCAAAACGGGGCGTGTGGAATGAGGTAACTGTTATGAAATGAGGGTTTTATCCCGACAGTTGCGTCGACACGGCCCCGTGTCCAGCGGACACGGCCTGGTGCCAAGCAAAAGTTTTGAAATTTTTTTTATGTGCTCGTGTGAGTGCCCATTTTTCCGAAAACATGGTTAGAAGACTTACCGGTTTCGATGTATACTCTCTTGCTTGTAACATATCGGGTATGATGTGGGTGCTTTTCATTCGTTAACCGTTTGAAGCGAGATCTCCTCCTCTTCATCCTCAATGGATCCTCGGTAGAGTTTTAGCCGTTGGCCATTGACTTTAAATGGAATACCATTTCGAGCTTTAATTTCTACTGCACCGTGAGGAAAAACATGGGTGACGGAAAAAGGTCCTGACCACCTAGATTTTAGTTTACCAGGAAATAATCGAAGTCGTGAATTAAACAACAGAACTTGGTCTCCTACCCGAAATTCATGAGGCTTAATATATTTATCGTGTAAATTTTTCATTCTTTCCTTATAAATTTCGGAGTTAGAGTATGCATAATTCCTTAATTCGTCTAATTCATTCATTTGACAGAATCGATTTTTACCTGCAGTTTCTAAGTCTAAGTTTACGCTTTTTATTGCCCAGTAGGCCCTGTGAGCTATTTCTACAGGCAAATGACAACTTTTTCCATAGACAAGCTTATATGGGGTTGTGCTTATAGTGGTTTTATAAGCAGTTCGAAAAGCCCATAAAGCATCATCTAACTTATCAGCCCATTCCTTTTTATTTAACCCTACGGTTTTTTCAAGTATTCGGTTTAAACGTCGGTTAGTCACTTCGGCTTGTCCATTTGTTTGAGGGTGATATGCTGTTGAGACCCGGTGATAGACCCCATACCTTGTTAAGATTTTCTCGAGTTGATGATTGCAAAAATGGGTACCCCTATCACTTATCAAAGCTTTTGGTGTTCCAAAACGAGAGAATAATTTTTTCAGAAATTTTACCACTACTCTTCCATCGTTTGTTGGAAGAGCTTCGGCCTCTGCCCATTTAGACAAGTAATCGACTGCAACAAGTATATATTTGTTTCCTTTTGACGGTGGGAAGGGTCCCATGAAATCGAGACCCACACATCAAAAATTTCACAAATGAGAATGCCATTTTGAGGCATTTCGTTTTTGGAAGAAATATTACCTGATCCTTGGCAAGCATCACATGTCTTTACAAGATCTTGTGCATCTTTGTAAATGGTTGGCCAATAAAATCCTGAATCAAATACCTTTCGTGCGGTACTAGCGGCACCATGATTCCCTCCGTATGGACCTTCATGACAATGACGGAGAATTCTTCGTGCTTCATTACCATGGACACACCTTCGGATGAGTTGGTCGGCACACATTTTGAAAAGATAAGGGTCTTCCCAAAAGTAATGCTTTACATCAGCAAAGAATTTCTTTCTTTGATGATGCGGCCATTCTTTGGTGACTATACCGCTAGCCAAATAATTAGCATAGTCGGCATACCATGGTTCTTGTCTGCTCTCCATCATTTCCAAGGATTCTGTGGGAAATTTTGCGTTGATCTGCTCGTCCCTGGTTGCCTCCAAAGCTGGGTCTTCTAGGCGTGAAAGATGATCTGCAGCAGTGTTTTCTGCTCCTCGTTTGTCTTTGATTTCAATGTCGAACTCTTGGAGGAGTAGAATCCATCTGATCAAACGGGGTTTCGCGTCTTGTTTCTTGAAAAGGTATCGGATAGCTGCATGATCTGTATAGACTACAATTTTAGAAAGAACAAGGTAAGAACGGAATTTATCAAAAGCAAATACCACAGCTAGTAACTCTTTTTCAGTAGTTGTGTAATTTTCTTGTGCATCGCTAAGTGTTTTACTAGCATAATAGATTGGGTGGAAATGCTTCTCTTTTTGTTGTCCTAAGACTGCTCCAACAGCAAAGTCACTTGCATCACACATGATTTCGAAAGGAAATTTCCAATCAGGCGCTATCATGATAGGTGCATTGACTAGCATTTCCTTAAGGGTTAGAAACGCTTGATTGCATTCCTTGTCAAAGATGAAAGGTGCATCTTTTTCAAGTAATTTTGTTAGAGGTCTTGAAATTTTTGAAAAGTCCTTGATAAACCTTCTATAAAATCCGGCATGCCCTAAGAAACTTCTGATTGCCCTAACGGAGGATGGTGGGGGTAATCGAGAAATTGTTTCTATTTTTGCTCGATCAACTTCCATACCTTCGCTTGAGATTTTATGACCGAGTACTATTCCCTCTGTTACCATGAAATGGCATTTTTCGCAGTTAAGGGCGAGGTTAGTTTCCTCACATCGGGACAGCATTCGTTCAAGGTTATCGAGGCATTGGTCATATGAGTCTCCAAAGATAGAAAAGTCGTCCATGAAGACTTCCATTGTCTTTTCTATCATGTCATGGAAAATGGCTACCATACAACGTTGGAATGTTGCAGGTGCATTACATAGACCGAATGGCATGCGTCGATAGGCGAAAGTTCCGTAGGGGCATGTGAAAGTTGTCTTTTCTGGTCTTCAGGTGCTATTGGGATTTGAAAGTACCCTGAAAAACCATCCAAGAAACAGTAAAATTTATGACCGGATAGTCGTTCTAACATTTGATCAATGAAGGGCAAAGGAAAGTGGTCTTTCCTTGTTGCTTCATTTAATCGCTTGTAGTCTATACAAACTCTCCATCCTGTGACGGTTCGTGTTGGTATTAATTCATTTTTTTCATTAGTTATTACCGTCATACCTCCTTTCTTTGGGACTACTTGGACGGGACTTACCCATGGACTACCGGAGATAGGATAGATTAGTCCGGCGTCAAGTAGCTTGATGACTTCATTTTTAACCACTTCTTGCACATTGGGATTTACTCTTCGTTGTGGTTGAATAACTGTTTTGTAGTCATCATTCATTAGAATCTTGTGCGTGCACATGGAAGGACTTATTCCTTTAATATCTACAAGCTTCCAAGCAATCGCATTTTTGTGTTTTTTAAGACGATTAACTAATTTTTCTTTTTCTACGCTACTTAATTTAGATGAAATAATTACAGGTAAATTACCATCTTTGTCTAGAAAAGCATATTCCAAACCTTTAGGAAGTTCCTTGAGCTCAATGGGTGGGTCTTTAGAAGACACCTTATTTTGTGGCTCATCTAGATCAAGAACCTTAAAAGTTTGTTCTATGGCGACCTCTTCTTCAACAAAGTGGTCATCTTCTTCAGTTATATCGGGTGGCTCATCTTCATCTTCAATTAGGGGGTCATTATTGCCAAAAGGATATTTCATTGAACGCTCAAGATCTATGCTCCTTTTGAATGCCCCTAATTGAAGAGGTAGATTGTTAAATTTCCGGTTTTTCAAAGCTTCATGAGTTTTCACAAAAGATTTTCCTAAGACTAGAGGAGCGTCATCTAGGATGACAAAGTCGGTTGGAATAACCATTTGATTTGTTTGAACCAAGACGCCCTCAACTATACCGATTGATTTTATTACCTTCCGATCGGATAGAAAAATGGGTATTTGAAGTGGAGAAAAATCACTAATACTTAATTTTTCAAAAATATAGTTAGGCATTATGTTAACACAAATATCTTTATCAATGGTGATATTACTAATAAGGGAATTTTGAAAGAAACATGGAACCGGTGTGATGTTAATTTCAAAAGGATCTTCTTTTATTAGCGAGGTTTGATCATTGGTTAACTTAATACTTATCATTTCCTCAATCTTAGTATTAGTGTTTAGCTCTTTTAAAAACTTAGCATGAGTGGTTACTAAACAATGGTTTTCGAAAGAAGGTGACAAGAGATTAATTTTTTCTAAATTAGACTCTTCTTGTAATTTAACGTTATCGACCTCACCCCTTTCGTTGTTTAACTCATGTGTCGGTTTTTCACTTATTTGTTCTTCCATTTTTACATTTTCAAGTATCTCTACGTTATTATTACAATTTAATTCTTCTCTTGTGCGGGACTCCTCTTCCCTTGCGCGAGATTCTTTTATGCAACGTTCGATAGTTTTAATGTGTTCTAATATCCTATTGGTCACTTCGGTGATAGAAAAAGGATTGGGATCCTCAAAGCTTGAATCCGGTTGTTCGATCCTTGGTTCCTCGTAGTACCCATATGAAGTAGATGGTTCACACCATTGTTCTTCATTGTAAGCATATGATGGATAAGGGTCGAAATTTTGTTCTTCATAGTACTCATATGAGGTGGGTTGTTCACGCCATGGTTCCTCATAATAAGTGTATGAAGGTGGCGGCTCATATCTTGAATCTTCAAAGTATGAGTATGAAGGCTCATACCTTGGTTCGTCAAAATATGAGCGTGAGGGAGGAGGTTCATACCTTTGGTCTTCATAGGATGTGTATGAAGTTGATGGCTCGTACCTGGGCTCCTCATAATAGTTGTATGAAGCGGATGGTTGAAACAAGTTACAATATTGTACCGAGTGCGGGTTTCCACAATTAGTGCAATAGTCTCTCAAATAATCATCCTCCTCATAGGTGTAGTTGTAACCTCCTGAGTATTGATCCATAAGAATCACTCAGCAGACTACAACTGAGTCTCGGGACCAGAAAACAAAAACGAAGACGGAAACAGAGGTCGGACACGGCCCCGTGTTGGGTGAACACGGCCCCGTGTTCAGGGTCTGTATCTGGGCGTTTTTAATTAAAGTTACTGGTCACGTTGGACACGGGGGCGTGTTCAGTGAGCACAACCCCGTGTTCAGACTCTGTATCTGGGTATCTAACTAAAAAATGTGCAGCACGGGGGCGTGTTCAGTGAGCACGACCCCGTGTTCAGGCTACTGTAAATGCAAACTAAACTAAAATGCAGAAAAAGTGCGCGCGTTTTAAAAAGGTTTTGAAAAATAGATTAGGCCGTCGATTTTAAGCTTTCTTAAAATCCTTGTGTCCCCGGCAACGGTGCCAAAAACTTGATGCGTGTGTAGTGTAATATATTTTAGATGTATATTTTAAGCCCTTTTTACACTTTTAGCCAAGTTTTAAATTTATAAGACACGATATTCACTAACACTAAACACACATATGGGCAAGTGCACCAATCGTGGATGTAGTATAGTGTTGGTAAGATACCGAGGTCGTCCAAGGACACAAGAGCTTTTAGTACCGGTTTATCCTCAACGTCTAACCAAATCAAAATGTTAGAAAAGATTTTTAAACTAAGAAAAATAAAAACTAACTAAGTGCTGAAAAATAAAATAAAAAAAATAAAAAACAGATAGACAAGATGAATCACTTGGATCCGACTCGTGTATTAGTATAACCTTTGATTATTTTCGCACTTTTGCACTTGTTTAAGAGATTATCTTAGTTATTGTAGTAGGCCCCTCTTTTGAAGGCGACGTTACCCTCAACCCAGTAGTTTGAGTCAGCAAGGATACAATCCTAAAGGGTCGGATTATTGAAAGATAATGAATTAAGTTATTAATGCAAATTATGGTAGGCCCCTCTTTTGGAGATGACGTTACCCTCGACTAAGTAGTCTGAGTCAGCAGGGATACAGTCCTAAATAGCCGGGTTATAGTATTAATAGTAGTTAACTTATGAGGGGGTCAAAGAGTTTGGATCCCCGCCATCCAATACCTATGGGTATTGAAGGAGATCCTACTAAATTTGACCCGGGTCCCTTGCAGGACCTCTAAACGCTGAACAAGGGCAAGACCCTTACCAAACCGTTCCCTTAACCCCCGACCAGGTAGCCAACATACCTCCATATAGACCGTGGAGATATGAATGGTGAAAATCTTTTATTTTATATAGACAGTAAAATATTGCCAAGACACCACGGACAAACGATAAGGAAAGATCACCTTCAACATAAGCAACTAGTTATTAAAGTCATTAATACAAAACCAAATAAAAAGTGCAAAAGATTGAAAATAAAAAGTATTATACTAAACACTTGTCTTCACCAAGTGATGTAAGAGACTTAGGCAAACATGGCCTTGATTGTCAAGAACTCTTACGATCAATCTTGGATCCCGAGACGACTCACACACTCTATGATGGACAATGGATGATGGTGGTGGATGATGGTGTTGTAATGGTGGTGGGTGGTGGATGAAGTGTGAGAGAGGTGGTGTGCCAAGGGATGAGTTGCAATGAAACCAAGCACTCCTATTTATAGGCTGAACAGAAGGCTGGGCACGGCCCCGTGTCCGCTGGACACGGCCCCGTGCCTGTCTGACACTCTCTCTCTTCATTAATTGTAATTCGCAATTACAATTAATGTGCCTGTTGTACTTTCGCCACGCCCCCGTGTTCACTGGGCACGGCCCCGTGGTGGGCAATAGAAGCTTCTATAGGTTTGTCTTTTCTGCTGCTTCTTGGGCACGGCCCCGTGCTGGCTGAGCACGGGGCGTGTTCAGTCTTCTGCCTTCTCTATTTTGCTTGGGAGGATGCTGTTGAGGGGTCGGGCAATCCACTTATGTTCCTTTTCTTGTATTTATGTTAGATTTAGCTGTCTTTTTGTTTCTTTTGTGAATTTGAGCTCATTTAATCCTGAAAATACAAAAGGAAGACAAAAACACTCTTTTTCCAACATTAGTACTTAAAAAGGGTTAGTTTTATGCCTCGTTTGATGTAATTTATATGTTGCATTTTACACACATCACCTATATATAAGTGTTCTTATTGTATTATTCTTGTAGCGTTATCTGAATCACTTTAGGATTTATGTGTTTAGTTGATTCAATGTACGATTATCCAAATCCTTGTAGATTCTTCCATATTTTCATATGATAGATTCTTAGAAGGATATCCAAAGTATTATTATAAATCATTGACTAGCTTTCTAATAATACTCACAAGAGTTATGACAAATTTCAATATTGTTATTATTAATCCTTGATTGGATTTCTAATAACACACTCACAAGTTTTATGACCGATTTCAATGTGATTACAAAGACCAAAGTACAATTTTCAATGGCATAAAAATTACCTAGTAATAATCTTATTGCCATATACAAAACTCTTTTGTCACAAGTTTTCACAATCAAGATAATGTTTTGCAATACTAAACCTTTTCACCATTCCTTGGCTTCAAAGATTTCATTTTCAATTGTCGACCCTCGTAGTTGTCAAAGTATTGTAATACCAAACTTTTTGCCATTTATTTGGCTAACAAAACCTATGTACTCGCCAGCTTTATTGCTGACTCTCATTTTCACATATGTTTCAGGATTTGATTATTTAAGAATGCTACACATAGGAACACATCCGGGCCTTAGACTTCTTTAATAAAAAAACAAGTACATGTATTCTTTTTTTGTAAAACAATGTTAACATTAATGAAACAATTTAGTACCAGTTGTTGTGAGCAATTTGAAACGTGACTCCCTGATATTTCTGTCGCATGTTACACGATTGGGGTGTTACTGTAACACCCCGTGTTTCGGAAGTCAAAGTCAAAGTCAAGATTAAAGCCAAAGGAAGAAAAGATTGCTAATTGCGATCTGTCACTCCTTGCTTAATTACCAAATTGACTCTTTGACTTTGTAATCAAGTCTTTTATTATTTTCGTTTTAGTTGTATTATGTGGAGTATCTATTAATAATCGAGGTTAATCGACATCTATCGCAAGCTTTATCGTTAATCAATCTAATCGCAGCTCGGATAATGTGTTATGGATATTGTTTTACGTGTGTGTGCCTCTTACGTGTTACTTGTGCATGCTTACTTATTGTTTGGTGGTAAATCAATCGAAACGCAATCGAAACGCAATCGAAACTCTATCGCAATCGAATCGCAGATGCTAAACGCAAGTTGTTTAGGATGATTATATGTTACATATAGTATTTATTATCTCATCACTCACTCGAAACGCATCGCAACGCTCAACATGCGAATCGAAACAACGAAACTCAACACGCTGGACACCGGATCAAGTGGCCACCCGATCGAGTGACCATCCGATCGGATTGCCATTCGATCGGATTGTCACCCGATCGGACAGCCATCCGATCGGTGACCCACTCGATCCCTTGCACTTTCCTTTTTGGGAAACCCTATAAATACCAACCTGTCACATCATTTGAATCTTGTACTTCTATGATCTACACACACTTATTCATCTTTCTATCTTTTGAATCCTAACTTTTAACCGTGAAATCAGTGGATTCGAGGTGTTCTAGGGTGATGTCATCATGGAGTTCTTATGAACTTCAAGTTTTGGCATCATTCCACCATGAACAACACGGATCTAAAGGATTTCCACATGAATAAACAAAGATCTTGCACAGATCTGAACATATTCATGGTTAAAAAGATTGAAAGATGGTTTTCCAACTTTCTTTCAACTCTTTTACACTCAACGCACTTAAAAACTGATAGAATCGGAGCTTGTTCTGATCTTCCACTCTTTCTTAGTGATGTGTTGGTTCAAAATCTGAATTCTATCCAAGAGATAATGATTTTGAGTTAGATATGAACAACCGTCACGAGCCGTTAACTGATGGACCAGGGTGATTCCTGTTCGATCGGACAACTTGGGTCTGACGAGGGTTATGTTGTCTAATGCGTTGTCATACCGTCTCGATCAAACCGACAGACTTAGCAAAACACCAAGTTAGCAATACGATCAGATTGAGGGACGGATTGCCGTCCGATCGGATTGCCATCCGATCGAACTGCAATCCGATCGGATTGCACTTGGGGTTCAACACTTAACTTCTAATTTAATCTTCAAAGAGCTGAACGTCGAACGGATTGCCGTCCGATCGGACGACCACCCGACCATGTGACGTTTGGAACTTCAACACTTAAACAATTTTCAACATGTTCAATGCATTACCAGTTCTAATGGGTTGCCACCCGGTCGGTAGAGCATCCGATTGGATGACAATACTGCTGCGAACTTGTTCTCTAAGAATGTCTCACCGAACGGATCGCCGTCCGATCGAGCTGCCGTTCGATCGACCGACCTGAAGGGTAGAGATACTTCTCTGTCTTCAAAATGCTACAACGAAAATTTCAAAAGACAAACCATCACACGCAAACACATCCTTACCAAACAGGATGACAATCCAATCGAATGGCCATCCGATCGGATTACCATCCGACACTTGGTACTTTTCATCGTTTTACGCGCCGCGTACCATTTACGCTATTGTTAACTGTTCAGCTAATTTCTCTCAGCGCTCCCTTCAATCCAAGAGAGTGTTTACTTGTTAAACACAATCTGTGAGTATACTCGATCCCTTTTTGCTTTATGCACTTTTGGGTGTTACATACGTTACCTATATTCTAAACACATCAACACACAACGCAAACACTATTTTGTATGCTAACCGCTGTTGCATGTTATACGTGACTTGATGAATGCCTGTTTGTTATGTTTACACATTGATTACTGTCTACCTGCCTTAGCAACGATAGTACTATAGTTTGGACTCAGCACCTGTTCACTCAGGGGTTGTTAAGGACAATTACTTCACATGTTCATGGTGGTGAGCATGTGTTGCCAACTCGCTTCGTGCAGTCAACCCGCAGTCATTGGTATTGATAGGATCTTTATCGATAACCTACATGCTTCACATTATACGTTGTACATGTTGGTTTGGCGTAAACTATTTTGAACTCTACTATGCTATATTAAACTTGAATGCTCACCCTTACACTATGTGTATTGACCTCTATTTTTAACGTATGTGACAGGTGTTTAGGATGCTACCTGCTAGGATGCCTTGCTTGCTTGCTTATCATGGAATCGAGTAGGATTGAGAGTCTAGAAACAAAGACAATTTATTTTATTTGAAATCTGAGTTGTCGGGACATATTATTTGTTTTAGAGATATCACTGTCTGTAATAACTTAATTTGCTTGATGGGTTAAGGTATGGGACTTAATATTAACTATCCGGTAATGTAGTTGTTATGGAATTTCTCTTGAACAATCTGTTTCGCTCAGTTCCGCGCCCCGATGTTTCCGCCATCGGTTGGGTGTGAAGTTACAGTAGGGTTCATGCGAGAACCACCTTTATTGAGAGAACTGCAAGAACCAATGTGAACACAACAAAATAAACCCACTACATTACCAAAAACCAAAAAAAACCTAACCACCCCCCCCCCCAAGCTAAATGCTAAAAAGTAACCCCCCCCCCCAAAAAAAAAAACCTAAAAAAGGAAAACCTAACCCACCCCCCCCCCAAAAAAAAAAAAAAAAAAAAACCCTAAACCACCCTCCCCCCCCCCTCCACCCACCACCCAAGCTAAATGCTAAATGCTAAAAACTAAACCATAGGTCGAATGAAAAGGAGGAGGAAATTAAGATGTGTTGCGGCTCCTCACGTCCATGAACACCTGAAGCGTCTTGAAACGAGTGGATACTATGGTCGAATCAATGACCTTGAGCTTGCTGTGTATGTCATAGATAATGTTGTTGCACTCAAGAAAATCGTCATAGATCCTTGCTGTCAGGTGTTTGGGGGACGTTTAAGTAAAGAGGACTGTTTGAAGAGACAGCCAGCCACTCGATCTTCCGCCAAGCACCAGCTTACACCACTATTGCTTCCAGGTGTGGATATGGCGATACTCTAATTCGCCACTTTACTACAGGAGTTACTGTTGCATGATATGTTATGTCAAAATTGGGAGCAAGGTATATCTTGTACTGCTTGATTGCTCTGGTTTCTCCCTCTTAAAAAGTTCCTGCTTCTATTTACATGTCTAATACAAAAGTACAACTGAATGTCTACTATAAAATAAAACCAAAAGCTACTGATCCTCTTGCGGTGGGGACGGTGGCAGTGGATGGGGTGGCAATCCCGCATGAGCCCGGAGCTCCATGAGCATCTTTATGATCCACATCTGGTATCGCTCAGAACGCCGGAGGCGCCGATCGAAGTCCAGAGCCACCACTTGCGCAGCAGGATGCAGGTCTGCATAGACGTGCTGTCGATACTGCGGAGGCGGCGACGATGGTGGGATCTCGTTGTCAATGACGTGATCTGCCGTAGGCGAATGCGGCAGAGGTTGAGGCTGAGGCTGAACCTGATTCTCAGGCTGAGCTAGACCCATAGCCTCAAGCTGAGCCTGCCTAGCCGCAGCTTGAACAGTCGGAGGTGCTAGTACTCCATCCTAAGCTCAATAACACCTAAGATCACCTCCGACAACACCTCGGGCTGAAAAACCTGGTAATCACGCATTCGAAACCGCAAGCCAATCCCGTCAAACTTTTGAAGCGACTATACTCTACTCGGAATCTAGGTAAGCAATTGGTTCATCGATCGTGTATATATCAGCAGGCTGGATTCGAAACAACAAACACCAAATGAGATCATGATGAAGATATTCAAGAATCAGAATAGTGGTTCCTAAGAGAATATAAAAAACAACATACAAAGTGGTCAATGCAAAGTATAAAGTTGTCGAAATTCATGTAGAGCGAGGTCAACAAGTATGGAATCAATCAATTTCAAATTAAGATCGATTTTAGAATCTACAACCTAATTGAAGCATAAACCCCAACATCATGATAAAACTATGCTTCAGAACAACATAACAACATCAGATTCGAATTCGATCTGAACAAAATATAATGCGTGAATAAAACAAAAATAAAAACCTAAATTGTAACGATCGTAAGCTAAAATCATAAAAACTAACGCATAATAATCATCTGCAATTAACACAAAACATATCCAATTTCCCTTATTTAAAGTCAAATATATGATTATCACTTTTGAGTTTTGATTTATTTGGAATTAGATCTACCACAACACCATTTTGGTAACTTGTGGATGACCTGATTGCATGCTTTAGATCAATTATATCAACTCTTACAAACCCTAAGATTTCACTAATCTCATGAAAACTGATCAAACATGTTGAAACATCGCTGATGGCAATCCTCATATGTTTCCAAAATTATAATTAAACAGAAAACGATAGACGATTGATACTCCTCTTAGGACAAAAAAAATTGAGATGAAATTTTATATCTGAATGATGTATAAAGTAAATACAGTTAACTGGGTGAACTGAAACAAATCTTACATTAGAACACCAATTGCAATGGTGATGAACCAAATAATAGAACTTAATAGAACTTCGATGGCTATGAACGAAGATGAGATTCGAAACCAACCAAAAAGTGTATGAAAGGGAGTAGCCCCATGATGAGATGTTGCAATTTACAGAGAATAGGGGAAGAAGCAATTTACACAGATGATACATCAGCGCCTGTGATTGCAGGTTTCACTATGATGGGTGGTCGTTGGTGTCATCTAGTGGGAGAAAAAAAAGGGTAACCATTGGAGGTTAGGGTAGGCGCGAATGAGGATTTCCATCTTAAATAACATGAACCAGAGATGGGAGTAACCGTCAACCCACAATCCAGTTTTGTAGGAGCTATATATGGAGAACACGTGGACGAAATTAGTGGAAGTAACTCCCAGCTAAAGAACTGCTCATAAGTCATAACTGCCGAGATAGCGGTTAAAAAATGGAGTTTAAAATGTCTCGATTTTGTTTCAGCAAGATCCAACAATAATTTACAGAGAATAGGGGAAGAAGCAATTTACACAGATGATACATCAGCGCCTGTGATTGCAGGTTTCACTATGATGGGTGGTCGTTGGTGTCATCTAGTGGGAGAAAAAAAAGGGTAACCATTGGAGGTTAGGGTAGGCGCGAATGAGGATTTCCATCTTAAATAACATGAACCAGAGATGGGAGTAACCGTCAACCCACAATCCAGTTTTGTAGGAGCTATATATGGAGAACACGTGGACGAAATTAGTGGAAGTAACTCCCAGCTAAAGAACTGCTCATAAGTCATAACTGCCGAGATAGCGGTTAAAAAATGGAGTTTAAAATGTCTCGATTTTGTTTCAGCAAGATCCAACAATGGAGATAGAGGTTAAACTTAACGGGCTTGATATATATAATTACTCTTAAGAAATATATAACCTAACCGTCGTCGTCGTCCGCGCTGTGCTCTGTTTGTAGAAAGCGTACATTTCCTCTTGAAGTCTGTGTAGAACGCAATGACGACGCGCACAAGGCGTCAATCGAAGGTGATTTCATCTCATCTCCTTCATTCATTCCTTTCCATTCTTATTTTATTAATTATCATATCTGATTGATTTCCATATCTTGTAATCTTCATTATTTATTTGCCTAACCTTCACCGATTGAACTCTGGTTTCTTAGTTTTATCGCTCATATGTATGTATAACCACTCAATTCTGCAATGATTGTCTGTGTATTCCTGATCGTTCTAGGGTTTCATTAATAATATGGAAGCTACACAATCAGAAGTATATTAGGGTTTCATATGACGATAGCCAATATGGAAGTACTTGTGGCATCATTTGATCCTTGTATATCATCGTTCTAGGGTTTCATTATTACACAATCTGTGCATTATTTAGGTTTGCTGCTTTATTTGTGTATTCTAAACCTATTAATGATGTAGGGGGATTTCATTAGCAAAATGCCAGATGATGTTCTTCTTATGATTCTATCTCTCATGCCTGTAAAAGATGCGGTGGTCACTGGCAGTCTCTCCATGAGATGGAGGGACTTATGGCGTAATCTCGTCCGATTGAACTTTGATGGTACTGAAGCTTTTCATAAGATGGCCAGTGATAAGAAACTCTGTCTTATAGAGAGGTGTAAGTACGTCAACCAGGTGTATAATGTCATCACCAGCCACACCCACCCGACGGTACACGATTTTCGGATTCGCTTTGATTTGGATGCTACTGAGTCTGAGGAGATTGATGAATGGGTTGAGTTTGCTCTAGAAAAGAAAGTTGAGACGCTTGAACTAGATTTAATGGATAAAACTTACGAAATTCGTGATCCAGACGAAAACTACGAGTTCCGGTTACCATCATCAATTTCTATGGCTGGGGAGATGCTGTCTCTTAAAAACCTCTTCTTGAAGGGTGTCAGCTTGCTCGGACCAACCCTAAACGATATCTTAATGATTTCTCCACATCTTGAAAAGCTTTACTTGTTTGGCACCGATGTGTACCCTTGTATTTGTTTTGGTGGGCAGGGCATTAACTTGAAATACTTCAAACTAGTGTCTTGTTCTGGGATCGAATCCATCTCTCTACATGGTTTTGGTCTTGTATCATTTGCATATTATGGTCCCGAAATAGAATTGCATCTCAGTGATCTTCCAAAGCTTAAAGAAGTTGTGGCTGGTGAAGTTAGTGTCGGATTAGAGAATAACGTGTTCAGTCAGATATCATCTTGTGCTCTCTACCTTCAGGCTCTTGAGTTGGACGTGAGGAGTCCAAAGGTGAGTTAATTCTTCTTCTTGCTAGTGTGTTTATAATCTTCAATAAATTTAGCTGGCTAAACCACAAGGGCCAAAATAGTAATTTACTCAATGAAAAATATTGCGAGAATCGTTTCATGTTTTTTCAGAAAGGATTCGAAGTTAATGCCATTATCAAACTTCCAAATGTCAAAAAGTTATTGTTGGCAATGGACGCTGAAGAAGATGATTGTCTACTAGAGTTCACTTCAATAGCTCAGGCTTGTCCCAGTTTGGAGACTTTTTCAATAGCTGTATGTACTTTTGCTTAATATATTCAAATTAAAGGCGTGATAACTAGGGTCAGCAATCATGTCAACAAGGGTTGGTGGGTTGAATGGATGAACCTTATATATATTTTTGTCAAAGAAATCAAACCTAACGTTGACACAATTAATATTGTGTAACTAGAACATGACCCTTGTAACCCATTTATCTAAACGAGTATAATGAGATGGTTATATATATCATAGTTGTTAAAAGCCATCGCCTCTTGCGCCTAGGCCCATTTTTCAGGCGAGGCGAGGTAGTTGCGCTTTAAGTTGAGGAAATTGCGCTTTAATTCTCTAGGTGATGGTTCAGACGCAGATTCCGGCGAAATTCCTAGATTCCGGAGAGTTTCTGGCCAAATTCTCTAAATTCCTACAAGATTCTAGCCAGATTTCTACTTTTATCCAAGGAAAACTGCTTTTCTACACTAATACACTAATATTTTTAGAACTTTTGGCTCTTAAAAGATGATATATAGTTTTATATAATAGATTTTGTTTATTTTATTTGAAGAATAGTATTCTTTTTCTAATACATAATATAGTTTAAATTTTTTCATTATGCGCTTAATTTTTCTCAGGCCCTCGCTTTTTTTTGCGCTTTGCGCCTAGGCCCCAGGCGAGGCCTATGCGCCTTAAGTGCGCTTAGCGCCTTTAATAACTATGATATATATATAGGGTTAGGTTCATTTGTGAACAACCCCCTTGATAGTGAACTGTGTGAACTAATCCTAGCCCTTGATCAATGGCCAGGATTTTATGATGAAAATACACTAGTGTATTTTACGATTTGATGATGTAAATCAATGGCCAGGATTTGTGCACTCAGTTCACAAATACACTAGTGTTCACTCTAGAACCCCACCTATAGATATATTGCACATTAAGAACTTGGAAAAAGAATGTATATATACAAAAGTTATAACTATACAGGTTCAGTTTACACGATTTGTTTCAAGACATAAACGGCTGGCAGAACCATTAAACTTTGTTTTCGAAACTGTAAGCTGGTTAGTTTGTTTTTGCAGCTACATTGGTTCTCACCACTGAAAAGGAGGAGGAAAATAAGACGTGTTGCGGCTCCTCATGTCCATAAACACCTGAAGCGTCTTGAAATGAGTGGATACTATGGTCGAATCAGTGACCTTGAGCTTGCTGTGTATGTCATAGACAATGCTGCTGCACTCGAGAAAATCGTCATAGATCCTTGCTGTCAGGCGTATGGGGGACGTTTAAGTAAAGAGGACTGTTTGAAGAGACTGCCAGCTGCTCGATCTTCCGCCAAGCACCAGCTTACACCACTGTTGCCTCCAGGTGTGGATATGGCGATACTCTAACTCGCCAGTTAAGTACAGGAGTTACTGTTGCATGATGTGTTATGTCGAAAATGGGAGTAAGGTATATCTTGTACTGTTTGATTGCTCTGATTTCTCCCTCTTAATAAGTTCATGCTTCTATTTACATGTATAAACTATTGTAGAAGCTTGTTAATGCTTTTAGATTCTGTTGAAAGAATGTCTACAGAGAAATCAGAATGTATTAAATAAATTGGAACAAATTCAGGTGATAACTTGTAACGTGTTTGGTTTGGTTGGTAGGGTCAAGTTATTCTACAAAGGCTTCTAATTATAAGAAGTGTAAGAAGGATTTACAGAGTGACAAGTGTCCAACAAGCTAAAACTAAACCCACTACATCACCACCAAAAACCTAAACACCCAACCCCACCACCACCCAAAAACCTAACCCCCCCCCCCCCCTCCGGCAAAAAAAAAAAAAAAACTATACCTCACCAAAAAAACCCCCAAAAAACCTAACCCCCCCACCCCCAAAAACCTAAAAAAAACTTAACCCAACCCCCCCCCCCCCCCAAAAAAAAAAAAAATCTAAAAAAAACTAAACACCCACCACCACCCAAAAACCTAAACCCCCACCCCCTCGGCAAAAAATTAAAAAAAAAAAAAAAATTTGGGTGGGTGATGTGGGGGGGGGGGGTTAGGTTTTTGGTGGTGGTGGATGTTTAAGGTTCTTTTTTTTTTTGTAGTGGGGTTTTTTAGGTTATTGGACACTTGTCACTCTATAAATCCTTCTTACACTTCTTACAATTAGGATCCTTTGTATTTGATCCTAATCCTTGGTTGGTAAATTTATAAAACGAACTGGAATGTAAAATGGTTTGGTTGGTAAATTGATAGAACGAACTGGAATGTAAAAAATATGTTGGTAAACTATAATACTCAAATTGTATGGTCCTGCAACAGCTTGTTGGTTCTGACCCACCTGCAACTTGCACTATCCCAACCTATTGGGCCCAAATAGATTCCGTTTAAATTGATAAGCCCAGATTTCGGTTTAATTTATTTTGTTTATAATAGTTAGTTAAACTAATAAATTACATATTTTTAAATTTAATAATGAGTTAATTACACGGATGTATCTTGTGGTTTACACATACTATATATAGTATGCTTGATCCTCAAGTATACATAAAAGAGGGAAAATGTCACAAAATAGTAATCTAGTTTTGAAAGTGTTTTAATTAGGTCACTCGTATCGTTTTTGTCCTAATTAGATAATTTAACGTTCAAATCGAGCCATGTATCAAGAAAAAATAGAGCATAAGATGCTGGGGTCGGATTATTTTAATATATGAAATTATATTTCTTAAAAATAAACACGCTTTAATCACATTAAATATTAAAAAAACAAGTTACAAGCCACGTCATCACTCGACATTAGCATCAAATAAAAGGGAAAAAAGAAACAAAAATCCACATTAACACGGTTACCTATGAAATGGATGAAAAAAACCCTTAATTTTAATGAAAAATGAATGTTGAGTTACTTGATTGGAACACTTTTGAAACTTGAGTGACTTAATTGGAATACTTTTAGAACTTGGTTACTATTCTACAAAGTTACCCAAAAAAAAAGGGTAAATTACACTTTTCGTCCTTTATGTTTGTATCGAATTGTAATGGATGACCTTTAACTTCAATAATTACAGTCACAGTCCTTTATTTGGAAAACTCGTTACATCTTTCGTCCTTTAGCACTAACAAGGTGAAAATTTTAAGCTAACTCAAAACATGTGCCTTGCACATGAGGGTAGATTGGTAATTTCACTTTTTTGTTTATATAAAACCCTATCTCTTCTCTCAACCATCTTTTTCCCTCTTTCTCTTCAACCAACCTCCACCGCCACCATCATATCCAGTGGCCGCCACCACCATCACCGTAATCAGCAAACACCACTTCTCCCTCTTTATAACAAATCCCCCACTTCACAATTCAAGATTCAAAGATACCCTGTTCAAATTCCGTCACTTAGATTCAACTCTATCGTCTTCTCTTCCACAAAATGCCCTAGCTCCATTTCCGAACAGAGTTTTCTCCCTTTTCGTTCCGAATAGAGTTTTCTCCCTCGATAGTTCCGTCATGAACCCCCAAAAAGCGATGGTGTTGCATAGTCCAGATCTGTCGATTATTCGCCGGAAAAGCTCTCTCCAGCGTCAAACTCGCCGGAAATTCACCAACCACAACCACAGCCTGTAACAAAACCCACACGACGGCACCGGTCAATGTCAAAGTCGCCGGAATTCGACCATGAAAAGATTCCGGCATATCTTTACTCTGTTTTTGCTCTGTCTTGGGATTATTTTATTATGAATTAAGTGGAAAGTGTGACAATTTGGTATATGGATTTTGGTGGTTTTTTGTGGGATTTTGAAGGGGAATTTGGTATATGGATTTTGGTGGTTTTTTGTGGGATTTTGAAGGGGAAATGAACTAGAAACAAGAGAGAGAGAGTATAAGGGAGAGTGAGAGAGTACAGGGGAGATGATGATGATTTTTTAGGTTTATAATTTTTATATAGGTTTTTTAATTTTGACATTCTTTTCTTATATATTAAATGACTATTTTGCCCTCACATGAGTTGCACATGACCTCACTTAACTTAAAGTTTTAACCAGGTTAAGGTCAAAGGACCTAAGGTGTAACGAGTTTTGCAAATAAAGACTGTGACTGTAATTATTAAAGTTAAAGGTCATCCATTGCAACCCGTTACAAACATAAATGACGAAAAGTGTAATTTACCCTAAAAGAAAAGAAATGAATAGTGACCTCATAAGCCATGAGTTTTTTTTTGCTAACTTGCACCTATTTTTTTCTTTTTTTTTTAATTCTTTTATAGATTAGTTTTTTAACAAATACGTTAATACCGTTTTCGAAAACTTTTTTAACTTTTTTTTTTGCTATGACAAGTGCGCCTAAGGATTTTTTAGAGTTTATTTTTTTTAACAAACATGCCAATACTCTTTTGAACATATTTTTCAACATTTCTTTTTCTTTTCTATAATGAGTGCATCGAAACCGACCGAGTTCATATTGTTTTCTTTTTCGTTTACCTTTTTCACCTTAATGTTTTACCTTTTCTTATTATTTTGATGTTTAAAGCTGAGCTACGACACAAATAGCATTAACATATTCAGATATCATTTTGTTTAATTTTACGAATTTATTTATCGGTTGCATGGTGTGTGATACGTAGCGAATTCCAATCGCGTCACAGCAACATGCGGCTTACTACAACCCTAGTTAAAATATATATATATGAATGGTTCTCATTGTTTATCTATGGGTTACACGGATAGTTTTTAGAGTGGGTGAAAGTTACATTAAGTTATTTTTTTTAAATGACTAAAATACCTTAATTTAAGGTAAATTATGTCTATATCAAATTATTTTAAATTGATACAATCATCCTCTAGGTTTTATAAATCTTTCATTGACGGTCCTTTGACGTAACTTCATTTTCAAATTTAGTGTCAAGTGGGATCACGTGAACCCCATGTGAGGAAAACTTGTCATTCCACTTCTTTATTTCATCTCATCTCCCCATCTCTTATAAGTTATAACCCCTTAAAACCCTCGACCAACCCACACCACCATCACCAACGCCACAACCACCATCCACCATCCTCCACCGCCAATCGCAACCCACATCATCTCAACCACCACTATTGAAACCCATAACCACTATCATTCATCTCCACAATCGTAAACCCTAACCCCATCAGCCATCTCCACCTTATACCACCGTATCTAATCCTCTGCACAAATCTAACCCTCGTCTTACTTTCACTCTTTAAACCCTAACTCGCCTCCAATCCATTTACTAAAAAATCATTCCATTTTCAAATTGAGAGATGGGTTTTGCAATTCAACTAAAAGGGTATCTGATTCACCCAACAATTCGAGGAAACATGTGGTATCAGCTAGGATTAAAATGGAAGGGTTACATGGAAAAGATGATGGGTTTTATTATATAAGAAGGTGTGTGTGCATGACGGATTCAGGATTTTTTTTTACCGGGTTTCTTTTGCTAGATTTTTACTAATTCTCACTATTTTTTTCTAAATCATATAAAATTTCCACTATTTTTTTCATCTTTTTCCAAACCGAAGGGGTTCCTAGAAACCCCCAAAACACCCCTAGATCCGCCACTGGGTGTGTGGAGCTTGCTAAAAAGCTATTGGGTGTACTAATTAGCTCTAATCCTATGTGGGTTGTGTCATTGTTAACTATGGGGAAATTATAGGTTGTGTCATTGTTAAATACGGGGTAATTGTTGGTGAAGGATTTCATCCCAAAGCTGGCCAACCTCATGCTGAGGTACTTCTTTTTTTTTTTTTTGAAAGGAGTGGATCAACCGGTTTACCTTGGCCGCCTCTAGGCGTACCCGCTTAGGTTCGAATTCACCGGCCCACAATACGATACCTTCCGGTCGGCAGAGCCGTTCCAATGTTTTTAGAGGTCCTAAGCGAACTACAAAGTCAGGGCCCTATTAAATTGGTATAAAGGAATTGAGGTTGAGATTTGAGACATTGAATAACCATATGGATGATTTTTCCTAATCTTGGCCCTAATTCCGCTCAATCCGCAATCAGTTTCACATTGGTTACTCAAAAGACGCCGCAAGTAACTAGGGTTGATGTGTTGTGTGCATGAACAATGTAGACTCCTAGTGTAAATCTTAAATCTTGGGCTTAGAAACGTTGTTTAAATGGCAAAAAACAAGTGTAATATATGAAAGGAAATAAAATTGGAGGCCCTTATTTTTTGGTGGCCCTAGGCCTTAGCCTAGATTGATAAGCCTTACGGGCCGGCTCTGCCGGTCGGTCTGACCTAAGCCCCGTGCAGGAACCCCACTGGCCTGGGATCGAACGCATGATCTATGGGTAAACCTTCACACCTCTTACCAGCTGACCTGGTAGTCATGCTGAGGTACTTAACTCTCATTTTCTTTCATATCCAGCTTTAACATTTTGTAAAGGTTGTTTTTTTTTACGTCAAATAACCAGATTTGTTGGCTTTTGGATAAATACATTAAATTATAAAGGGAAAATTAAGGCTAATACATTTGGTGCTATAAGTGTTTATGATGGTTATTTAGCTACATTGAGGGGCTGTTTATCTATCTTTTAACGAGGCTCTTAATGATTCAGACCTTTTACTGGTTTAATATTTAACGGTTCAGACTGTTTGTTTTACGAGAAGATGTCTGAATGGTTCAGACATTTGCCTCTGAATGGTTAAGCATTATACAGAGTCTGAATGGTTAAGACATCTAATCTGAATTGGTCAGATATTTGCATCAGAACGATTAAGCATTATACAGGCTCTTAGTGGTTCAGACCTCTTACTGGTTTAGCACTTAATGGTTCAGACCTCTTACTGGTTCAGCATTTAACCATTTAGATGTTGTCAAACAACCCCTAAATTGTAAAGGGTCAACTTTATGTGTTGTTAGTTTTGTCATGGTAATATGTGGTTTTATATGAGGTTTAATGTAGTTGTCTAATTTTCTTGAATTACATTAGAATGTTTAGGGGTGGTGGTGGAGGGTGGTGGCTTGCGTTGGCGATGATGGAGGTGGGGGCTTTAGAGATAGAGAGGGGTACTAAGAAAGGTAAGAGCATTCACATCCAATCCATAAAATTGTGTGTGTGAAGTTTTTATAATGTAAAGAGTATAAAAAGTGGTTTTGAGTAGAGGAGAGAGAAAATGTTACTGTTCATCTGTATATTTGGGGGGACACTGTTCACCCCCTATAATTTTTTAATATATTTTGAAAGTGATTGTGAGTGAAGGAGAGAGAAAAATGTAATGATAAAGGTATAAAAAATATTATTTAATTGAAAAGGAGAGAGAAAATGTATTGTTTTTTTAGTGTAATTTAGGGTGAAAATATGGTGGAATGGATGTGAATGCTCTAAGAGTGTTAATAATTAGTTTTTAAAATTTATGCTTGTTATATCTTTTAAATATATTAAAATAAATAAGTAAATTTACCAACCTATCCTCATGTGACTTGGAAATGATCAGACTGAAAATTTTACTGGGTTAGTATCAAAGGACAATTGGTGCAAGGTTTTTAAAACGTAAGATGATTCTTATAATTTCAAAAGGTAAATGGCATATGTTGCAATTTGGTATAAACATAAAGAACGAAAATTGTAATCTACCCTTTAATCTTTAATTTAAAAGTAACAAAACAAATATATGGGGTGTTTGGGATTACTTATTTTAGCCAACTTATAACTTATTGACTTTTTGAAAAGTTAAATGATGTTTGGGTTTAGGAGTGTATTTGAGTGGTAAAGTTAATAAGTCACTCCATTGTGACATACTAACTTTTCCAAAAAGTCATAAGAAGTTTGGAAAAGCTAAGCCAAACACCCCCATATTAATAGATTGTGGGACCTATTTGAAGAAACACCAAATTAATCCGTAGGTTAACTTGTGGGTTAGTCTCGTCAAAATAAGGTTAATCTTCTTCCTTGATTGCTTGCAATTAAATCCTGCAAAACAAGACAAAACCGTGAAGCTCGTTACAAGGAGGAGAATAAGGGGGTTCTCCTTGTAACCACCATCCGACGTAAGAATAAGAACTTGTTTTGAGGATAATAAGTGTGCGTAATAAGTGAGAGAGCAAGAGAGCAATCCTTAAACCTGGAGATGAAATTCTCTATTTATAGCCGAAGAGAGTTGTGAAGGAGCTATGTTGTCAAAAGCGAGATAGGCGCGCGCCTAGGCGCTCAGGAACAGCGAGGCGCAACTAAACCGCCTGGTGGAGAGCTAGGCGCAAATCTGCGTCTTTTTTTTAAAAAACACACTCAGGCGCTCGCCTGAAGCTAAGCGATGCGCAAAAAAACGACCCTAAACCGAAAAAAAAAACCAGTCTTAAACAAGAAGGGACGGCCTGAAACATTAATTTAGAGAGGGTAAATAGTTAGGAACCTGGTTTAGCAGCTTCTTGAAGACTACGGGTATGTTTGGTAAAAGGTGCTGGTGACTATAGCTTTTTAGATATATTTAGGTGCTTGGCAGAGTAACCGGAGCTTTTAATAAAATGTATAAAATGACCAAAATGGACATAACTAAAAAGTCCATTATCTTTAGAGGTTAAAATAGTCATTTTTTCTCTAAAAGCTTCTAGCTTCTTTTAAACGCTACTAGTAGGAGCGTTCAACCAAAAGCTTCAAACTCATAACCTAAAAGCTTTAAGCTCCTTCAACAAACAAAACTTTTTATTGAGTAGGAGCTTTTTTTTAAAGCTAGAAGCTCCTAAAAGCTTCTAAATGCCCCATGCCAAACATACCCTACCTGGTTAAACTCGTGAGCATTGTGGCCGACCAGCAATGTGGCGGACTGGTGTCGGCTACTCTTTTTAATAGGAAACCCTAATTCAATAAAATTGATGGGCTACTTTTTGTAGATTATGTGTAGATGGTATTGGGTTAGCCTTTGTTTTAAATAACTAAACTATTTTATAGAATAGATGGGTGGTCCAACTAAAGATCTTTAAATTGTTTTTCACTTTATTGTTTTAGTTTGTTATAAATACTTAGATATTTTTACAAACATTAACTATTGTTGTACATATTCTAAACGGATATATGATTCTTTACATTATATTCTTATAATAGTGTAAAACCATTAATTTTATGCCTATTATATATAATTTATTTTTTTTTTTACTATGACGCCTTACTTAGAAAAGCCCTCACTTTTTTGCGTCTTATGCCTAGGCTCTAGGCGGGACCTTTGCGTCGTAAGTGCGCCTAAGGCTTTTGACAACATAGCGAAGGAGGTAGGCTGATGGGCCTTGGGTCGGACGTCTACAACAAGGAATATCCTGCTTGCCTCCTTGAACACGACCATCTGTGTTTGTAGGCGGAAAGGGAGTTGGCGAACGCTGAATGGATCCGTGTGGCCTGGTAGTTGTCCTTGTTGTCGGGTCAGTCATTAGCAGCTAAATGGAGATCATGGAGCAGTGGTCAGCGTGGTGATTGGTAACACGTCAGTGTCTTTATGTACTTTTTGTCTCCTACACGATTGCTCATCGTGAGGTGTAGCTGAAAACAGGCTGTCGTGCGCCTATTGGCCATCTGCTCTGACATTCGTACCAGCTATACTAATTTTCAGTTGTCTTGCTGGTGCCACGAAGCTTGCGCTTCTTAAGCTTGCGACAGTTCTTTGCAAAATGGACTAAGTATTAAAGTTCAACTGACTTGGGTATGGTTCTCTGCGCGCGACATGTGCTTGCATCGTGTCGCCGACGCAGGATTTGGGACCATACTCCTTCACTATCAACCCCACTATCTTTTATTGCACTTGTCTACTCCCCTAGGTTCTGACTAGTGACTAGTCAACCACCACCAAACCCGATAACACTTGTGTAGATTATGACCATCGTCAGCAAACCTGAACATCTTATCACGTCAATGGTGACCAGATGCAAAAAAACTAGGAAGAACATAGATGAGGGTGATGTGTGGAAAGGTTTTAAAAAAACGGAAACGAGTATCCATGTGTTTTCCATTCGCCTCACGAGGCGTAAGTATTGAGGCGGAACGAGGCGTAAGGCTGAGGCGGTATTAATAAATAAATATTAAAATTATATATATCATAAAATAATAAATACTTAACATCAAAAAATGACTTTTCTCATTCATGAGATTCAGTAGTTAAAAACATAAAAAAAGATTCAAATTTGTTCAAATACTTAACATAAAAAACACAAATAGTTTCTAATTAAACTCAAATAGCATAGAAAACATCATCTTCGTCATCCTCATAATCTTCCGCAACCCAATCCACATCATCATCATCCTCGTCAATCAATTGAAGGCTTTTCCTTTTCTTAGATGAGGAACTTCCACCGCCCCGCTCAATTATCCCACCAGCTCTACGTGTTTTAGTTGCCCTACTACCTCTAGTTGTTCTAATGACCTCGTCACTTTCCTCCACATTTGCCGCGTCATCTGCAATTGCATCTTTATCATCATTTCTTGGGTCGGCTATCCACTTATCATCAGACATGACATTTTCAACAAGAAAAGGATCTTCATCTTCTTTTAAATTAGACTTTTTTACAAATTTTTGCTTCAACTTTCTATTGTACATGATGTAAACCAAATTGTCCATCCTCTCAGTGGTCAACCGGTTTCGTCTCTTTGTGTGGACCTGATTGAACGTACTCCAATTACGTTCACAAGCTGAAGCCGAACACGTAAGACCCAAAATCGTCATTGCAAAGGCCTTGAGTTCAGGGGTATCATCTCCATATTCGCCCCACCATAAAACTATATATGTTAAGACATTAGTTAATTATTTAATTTATACAAACTATAAGTCTATAATAACAAAACTAGCAAATATTTTACCCGGTGGACGTGTCTAATAAGTTGCCAAAGAATCTCTATACCCAAATAATCCTTTCTTTTCCTTCTAAAGAATTAGTTGTTCTTCAATCTTCATGTAAACTTTCGTGTCTTTAACGAGTCGTTCCATGACATCATACAACCCTATCTTAATCTCGATGATGTGAAACATTGGGACTCCATCGAAATTTCGGATTTAGATAGTAGGCAGCCGCATGCAAATCGCGATGCCTTTGAAAGTCCCATTTTTCATCGATGATGTCCCATATCTCTTTGTAAGAAACGACGACATTATTCAAGTTCTTTCCAATCTTTTCTTTGCACGCGTCCATGGCTCCATAGAGAAATCCCATTGCGGGTGTTTGCTCACCATCAACGACCCTCGACACTTCAACTAGTGGGCTTGTGGTTTGTATAGTATAGACCACACTAGGCCAAGAAGATCTTTCATCCATAATTATTTTCTTTACCTTTTTTCCATCGTCTTTCATAGCCCAAGCACAATTTTCCCATTCATTTGAAATAAACATAAAGACTTTGTATCGTAAAAAAAGTCGTGGCAAATCTTGTGGTGGCCGGTCGAAGATCTTTTCCAAGAATCTTTCTTGCCAAATTCAACACGCATTGATGATTATAAATGTAAAGCAAAGCATTTTTGTGTTGTGGCAATTCCCCAATTTTTTCAAGCATCAAATCGATGCAATGCGCGGCACATGGGGTCCAATACAATTTTTTCCTCTTTTTCATTAACATCTCTCCGACCTTTTTGTAGTTACTTGCGTTGTCGGTCACCACTTGAACGACTATATCTTCCCCAATTTCTTCAATAACTCCATCAAGCAATTGGAATTTTATTGAGCGTCTTTAAAGCAATTCGATGCATCAGTCGTTTTTTAAAAAACCGTGACATATTGATTGTTGACCAAAAAGTTGTTTAGACTTCAGTTTCGCATGTCTGACCAACCGTCCGATAACAATGAAACCCAGGTTATCTTCCAAGTTGCTTTGATATCATTCAGCATTTCGGTGGTTGTGTTAACATCTTTCTTTAAGGATCCAAGTCCTTAACTCGTGCATCGTAGGGGGCTTCAATGTCCGTCCAAAGTTACCAACCGAACGTAGCATACTAGTAAACGAAGGACTAGTTGCTGTGTTAAACTGGATTCCATTCTCGTAAAAGAATCTCCCGATATCCAAACAAACTTGATTCCAGTGGTCTTTAGCACTCACCGGTGTCATTTTTTCGGTCGGTTGTGATCCTCCTTCACTCACCACATGCACATGCCGATCCATTCGTCCTCTAACACCACGAATGCTAACACTAGCGCTACTACCGGTGTAATGTGCCCCACTTTCGACGTTTTCTTCAAAATTTCATTGGGCAGCAAACTTAGAATCCTGAAAAGCCTTAAGTATTGCTTAATTTCTTCTTTCACTTCAGCGGGCACCGTAAAACAAGGCGCGGCATCTTTGTGTGTACTGGCAAGATGATCCTTCATTCTCTTCATTTCTCCTTTAAAATCTTTACTACAAAAGTTACATTTCATGTATTTGTAACCCTTTTTTACACCCGATGGCGGTACGTCAATTTCTACACAATACTTCCAAGCAGGATTCTTCCTTGCATTTTTACTAGACATCCATAAAATCTAAACAAATTCAACAGTTTATGCAAGTCTAAACAGAATATACAAGTATTGTTTCTGCTGTTAATTCAAGAATATACAACAACTCAGCAAGTAATATTAAAAGGCTAACAACAAGTATTATACAGCTACTCAGCAAGTATTATTACAATTTACAGCTTACGGCGGCAATATTAACAAGCTAACAGAATTATACAACAAGTATCATTCCATTTACTGGATTAAAAAAATGATTCCTTCGATCATCAGCCATAACAGAATCAATAAAAACGAATTAAACGTGGGATTATTCTAATTATCATCAGCCATAACAGAATCAATAAAAAATCAGCAAGTATTATTAATACAGGATCACGATTTCTATCATCATCAGCCATAACAGAATCAATAAAATCAACCATAACAAGATCAATTAACAATCATCATCATCAATTATTAAGAAACAAAATAGTTCCAGATGAAAGAAAGCAGTGAAGAAAACTTACCTGTCAGTGGATCACGATTTCAAGATTGTAGATGCGTTTTGTGTTTTTGGATGTGGATAATGAATAACCCTAAAGCTATTTAAAGAAACCAAAAAAATAATGGCGCTAGTTTATTTATTGCCGCCAATATGTTTTGGCGCCTAAAAACCCCTAATCTATCATTTTATCCTGCCTAAAAACATAAACGTACGCCTCTCCAAATTAGTTCCGCCTCAATCTGAAACCTACGCATCACTCCATTGAGGCGTGCGTATAATTTCTGACCCTGAGGCGCCGCCTCGTATACATTTTTGCTTCGTTCCGAACTGAGGCGCGCCTCAGTACGACCGCCTCAACCGTTTTTTTAAACCATGATGTGTGGCTTATGGTTGGGATTGATTATGTGATGTTGTATCGATTGGAATAAGATTAGAGACACCAACAACTGATGGTCTAAGCGGTCAGAGTTGTATCACAAAAGAGACGATTTCTAAGGTGGTGCACAATGTGGATGATGGATTGTAGAGCAAGGTTCGGTCTACCCCTTTTTCCAGCCAAAGGTCCTTTTCGTCCCTACTAGGACAAAAATCCCCCTTCCTCTATATCTAGCCATCATAACCACTTAAATCGCCGCCCCTGAAAATCTGTACTCCTCACAATCACCTGAAAATTGTATCTTCATTCATTTGTTAATAGAATTATTAGGAAAAAACATATTGGTTAAAAATCATTAGTAAAGGGGCATGTTGATAATTTCACACAAATACAACATCAAAGTTAAGGACAACTAGTGACAAGGACTATTTGTGTTACATTCAAGTGAATAGTGGTGACCATACACGTAATTTCTGATACTTGGACACCAAACAAGCAAGCATAATTATCATTCAAGTACGGACGATGTATCTGAAAGACAACATGGTTTTTAATATAAAATAGCCCATATTTAGTGTTATTTGTATGCCAATCCTATCTGAATCAAATAATGTTTGCTATTTTAGTGATTTAAATGTGACTGACTTAAAACGAGTGATTTTAAGGGTGAGTTGAAGATAAAACTGAAAATTTGAATAAGAAAAAGGAAAATCGAGAAAGAGTACGACTCGTACCCAGTTGAAGGAGTATGGCCCGTATCACAAGTAAAAAAATAGTAAAGTCAAAACCCTAATGACGACCCATTGTTGAAGGGTACACCCGTACTCAATGAAGGACGGGTCGTACCTACGTCACAGAAACCCTAAAAAAGTCGTAAAAATAGAATGTGATGGCTGCAAATCTAAAAGAGAGGCTAGGAGGTGATTGGAAACATAGTTTTGGAATTGTTTCGACCTATTCAAACATGAATCAAGGCAAGGAAACAGGGAGATCGAACACGCAGTTGGTTAGGAAGCTTTGCAAAATGATGTGATTGTTCTGTAACTTCTGTTTTTGAACCTTTAATCATGTTTTAAATCTGTTTTGATATGTTGACATGAATACGGCCAGGTAACTATTTCATAACTGGTTAGGGTTGATGAATCTTTGTTGATTAGTTTGTTTGAATGAAAAAAACTCACGTGTGTGTGATTTCTGATTGTTGGTTATCATGAACTTGAGATGTATATGGATGCATGTTATATATTATGAAAGGTCTCGTGACCCCTAGGATCGATAACATATATCAAACCATGGTTTAAAAAAACGACCGAGGCAGTCGTACTGAGGCGCCCCTTAGTTCGGAACGGAGCAAAAACGTATACGAGGCGGCGCCTCAGGGTCAGAAATTATACGCACGCCTTAGTGGAGTGAGGCGTAAGTTTCAGGTCGAGGCGGAACTAATTTGGAGAGGCGTACGATTATGTTTTTAGGCGGGATAAACCGATAGATTAGGGTTTATTTAGGCGCCAAAACATATTGGCGGCAATAAATAAACTAGCGCCATTATTTTTTGGTTTCTTTAAATAACTTTAGGGTTATTCATAATCCACATCCAAAAACACAAAACGCATCTGCAATCTTGAAATCCTGATCCATTAATCCCATGATTCTGGAACTATGTCTTTCAATCTTCTTCAATCTTCAATACAGGTAAGTTTTCTTCACTGCTTTCTTTTATCTGGAACTATTTTGTTTCTTAATAATTGATGATGATGATTGTTAATTGATCTTGTTATGGCTGATTTTTATTGATTCTGTTATGGCTTATGATGATAGAAATCGTGATCCTGTATTAATAATATTTGTTGATTTTTATTGATTCTGTTATGGCTGATGATGATTAGAATAATCCCAAGTTCAATTCGTTTTTATTGATTCTGTTATGGCTGATGATCGAAGGAATCATTTTTTAATCCAGTAAATGGAATGATACTTGCTGTATAATTCTGTTAGCTTGTTATATTGCCGCCGTAAGCTGTAAATTGTAATAATACTTGCTGAGCTGCTGTAAATTGGAATAATACTTGTTGTTAACAGTTAATATAATTCTTGCTAAGTTGTTGTATAATACTTGTTGTTAGCCTGTTAATAATACTTGCTGAGTTGCTGTATATTCTTGTATTAACAGCAGAAACAATACTTGTATATTCTGTTTAGACTTGTATAAACTGTTTAGTTTGTTTAGATTTTAGGGATGTCTAGTAAAAATGCAAGGAAGGATCCCGCTTGGAAGTATTGTCTAGAAATTGACGTACTGCCATCGGGTGTAAAAAAGGGTTACAAATACATGAAATGTAACTTTTGTAGTAAAGATTTTAAAGGAGGAGTGAAGAGAATGAAGGATCATCTTGCCGGTACACACAAAGATGCCGCGCCTTGTCTTACGGTGCCCGCTGAAGTGAAAGAAGAAATCAAGCAATACTTGAAGGCTTTTCAAGATTCTAAGTTTGCTGCCCAACGCAATTTTGAAGAAAACGTCGAAAGTGGGGCATATTACACCGGTAGTAGCGCTAGTGTTAGCGATCGTGGTGTTAGAGGACCAATGGATCGGCATGTGCATGCGGTGAGTGAAGGAGGATCACAACCGACCGGAAAAATGACACCGGTGAGTGCTAAAGAGCACCGGAATCAAGTTTGTTTGGATATCGGGAGATTCTTTTACGAGAATGGAATCCCATTTAACGTAGCAACTAGTCTTTCATTTACTAGTATGTTACGTTCGGTTGGTAACTTTGGACGAGCATTGAAGCCCCCTACGATGCACATTTTAAGGACTTGGATCCTTAAAGAAGAAGTTAACACAACCACCGAAATGGTGAATGGCATCAAAGCAACTTGGAAGTCAACCAGGGTTTCATTGTTATCGGACGGTTGGTCAGACATGCGAAACCGAAGTCTAATCAACTTTTTGGTCAACAATCAATATGACACGGTTTTTTTTAAACGGTTGATGCATCGAATTGATTTAAAGACGCTCAAAAAAAATTCAAATTGCTTGATGGGGTTATTGAAGAAATTGGGGAAGATATAGTCGTTCAAGTGGTGACCGACAACGCAAGTAACTACAAAAAGGCCGGAGAGATGTTAACGAAGAAGAGGCTAAAATTGTATTGGACCCCATGTGCCGCCCATTGCATCGATTTGATGCTTGCAAAAATTGGGGAATTACCACAACACAAAAATGCTTTGCTTAAAGCAAAAAAGTTATCAATTTCATTTATAATCATCAATGGGTGTTGAGTTTGGCAAGAAAGATTCTTGGGAAAGATCTTCTTCGACCGGCCACTACAAGATTCGCCACGGCTTTTTTAACGATACAAAGTCTTTATGATTCTAAAGATGCTTGGCAACAAATGTTTGTTTCAAATGAATGGAAAAATTGTGCTTTGGGCTATGAAAGACGATGGAAAAAAGGTAAAGAAAATAATTATAGATGAAAGATCTTTTTGGCCTAGTGCGGTCTATACTATTTAAACCACAATCCCACTAGTTGAAGGGTTGAGGGTCGTTGATGGTGAGCAAACACCCGCAATGAGATTTCTCTATGGAGCCATGGATGCGTGCAAAGAAAAGATTGGAAAGAACTTGAATAATGTCGTCGCTTCTTACAAAGAGATATGGGACATCATCGATGAAAAATAAGACTTTCAAATGCATCGCGATTTGCATGCGGCCGCCTACTATCTAAATCCGAAATTTCAATAGTGTCCCAATGTTTCACAGCATCCAGAGATTTGTATGATGTCATGGAACGACTCGTTAAGGACACAAGGAAAAGAAAGGATTATTCGTTTATAGAGGTTCTTTGGCAATTTATCAGACACGTCCACCGGGTAAAATATTTGCTTATTATGTTATTATAGACTTATAGTTTGTATAAATTAAATAATTAACTAATGTCTTAACATATATAGTTTTATGGCGGGTCGAATATGGAGATGATACCCCTGAACTCAAGGCCTTTGCAATGAAGATTTTGGGTCTTACGTGTTCGGCTTCAGCTTGTGAACGTAATTGGAATACGTTCAATCAGGTCCATACAAAGAGACGAAACCGTTTGACCACCGAGAGGATGGACAATTTGGTTTACATCATGTACAATAGAAAGTTGAAGCAAAAACTTGTAAAAAAGTCTAATTTAAAAAAAAGATGAAGATCCTTTACTTGTTGAAAATGTCATGTCTGATGATCAGTGGATAGCCGACCCAAGAGATGATGATGAAGATGATGCAATTGAAGATGACGCGGCAAATGTGGAGGAAAGTGACGAGGTCATTAGAACAACTAGAGGTAGTGAGGCTACTAAAACACGTAGAGGTGGTGGGATAATTGAGCGGGGCGGTGGAAGTTCCTCATCTAAGAAAAGGAAAACCCTTCATTTGATTGACGATGATGTGGATTGGGTTGCGGAAGATTGTGAGGATGTCCAAGATGATGTTTGTGATGCTATTTGAGTTTAATTAGAAACTATTTGTATTTTTTATGTTAAGTATTTGATGAAATTTGAATTTGTTTTTATATTTTAACTACTGAACCTAATTAAATTTGATGAGAAAAGTCATTTTCTGATGTTAAGTATTTTATTATTTTGTATATAATTTTGATATTTATTTATTAATACCGCCTCGTTCCGCCTCAATACTTACGCCTCGTGAGGCGAAGCAAAACACCTCGATACTCGTTTCCATTTTTTAAAACCTTGTATTAAACACATCACTTTTGATAGGGATGGAATCATAAAACATAGAATAGAGACAGTGGCGGACCCAGGAATTATTTACTGGGGGTGCGGATGAGTGGCTCAAGCATATTTTCAAGGGGTGCGGTCGGGTTTTTTACCTAAAATATACACTAACTTTTTTTTTTCAAGGGGTGCGCCCGCCCACCTTGGGCATAACCTAGGTCCGCCCCTGAATAGAGATGTAGGGAAACTCTCTATTCAATCTATTAGCGGAATCCATAGCGTAGGTGTAGGTAATCACAATCAGGTAATCGTAAATACAAATGTTGTTTGTTGCTCGTGTGAATCTGATTACAAATGTTTAGTAAACACACACACTCCCAATAAACTCTCCCAAAACTGTAATTTACCCTTTCCTTTTTTTATCCTTTATTTTTCCTTTTCCTTTTTACCCTTGTTATATTTGTTAATTTTAACCTTTTTATCGGTGTTGTACAGAGCGCTGAGGCTATGAGAATACTGAAACGATACTGATCGAATTTGCTACATTTGTCATATCATATGTTGGTACCGTAACAAACCGATACCAACTGAATTACTGTCACATTGCAAGAGGGAATGTGAAAAATCATTACCCGCCGCGTAGGCTTACCTTCAAACCTAGTTAATATTATATATTTATTGTGTTATCAAATGAAACGTTTTTAGAGAAAAGTAAGTTTGGGCTTATGATGGGCTACATGTGGTCTTCTGCACAGGGTTGAATGCTCACCATAAAAGAAAAGGGAAAAGTACAATAAAAATCACTGGTTGGGGATACCGAGCCATCAGCCATGGTTTATTCATGCCTCTTAGCTTCTTGTTAGATCTCCAAGTTCTCCTAATGTACAGTCGGCAAAGTTATGAGGTATGGAGAAATGGCGAAAATAATCATCACCATGCACGCCGCCATCACCACAAGCAAGGACACAATCAGCAGGGACGCCAACGGCGGCGTGGCGTTCCCTAAGGGACCGCTTGTCCAAATCTTTTAGGAGTGCTCAATACGGGTCTATGCAATTATCCGTCTTGGATTCGAAAGTAAAACAAAGAAACATGAAGTTAACATTGATATACATGTTAAAAGAGTAAGTTACTTTTTGAGTTCCTGTGGTGGTTTTAACAACTTGAGTCGAAAATCAAAATGTTTAATGCCCTAGGTACCTGATTTTTCATTTTATAACCATTTGAGTCCAAATTATTAACTCATGAATATTTAATTTCAAGCTCAACTAGCATTAGAATCGTACAAACAAGAAGACTTGAACCTTTTACAAAACAAAAGGTTAAAAATTATATAATTAATCAAAATAACATACAATGAAGACAATAAAGACCAATTTAGTAGTAATATCCATGATGGTGATGATGATGATGATCAAATCCAAAACAATGCAAAAGAGGGTAACAAGCAGCAGAAGCACACCTCCCAATCATCTCAAACATCGAGGAAATGAGCAAGCAAGGGCAACAACAAAGTGCTATCAAAGGATTATCATGTGGATCATGATGATGGTGATGATGATGATGCCCATGGTGACCCATTTTCAAAATCAAGCTTTCTTCTTCAACTGTGAATTGTGTGAATCATCGGTTGGGATATTTAAAAGGAGTAAATTAACTTAGTGAGGAAGGATGGAGAAGAAAATTATAGGTGTGAAAGAAAGAAGGATTGAATTTTAATTTCATACAAGCAATTTGCGTGTCATATTAATAATTGGGCCCTATATTATCTCATTGGTTAAGGGATGCTTTTTTTATGTCGGTACCACTAATTCATCACCTTGTTTTATATTTTTTTAACGACAAATTTGGATCACTGACGGACCACTAGAGTATCATTGTACCATGAGCGGAACCACCCTATCATATCCATCTCCACTAGACATAATGATTATACACCAATTCAAGAGGAAACTCAATAAATATGGAAAAATCCCCCTTGTGGGAATCGAACCCAAAACGTATTGGTCCCAAAGCCTTATTCCACCCCTAAAATGTCACTAGACTATACAATCATACACACCACCTTGTTTTATATATTGTGTGATACGCGACTCCTAATGCATATGTAAATGTATGTGATACGCGACTAGGTAATTCATATGACATTTTCACTTGTGTAATACAAAAAAATGTTGGTTACTTCTAGTTAACTTAGACTAGAAGGTATGGGGGCCGGCTGAGGCCCGGCTAGGACCAGCGCCGGTCTCCCACACCGCCCCCCTGGGGCTCGGCTCGTCACACCCGGTACCCCACAGCCGGGGTCGCCGCTCCTCTTTTGAATATTATAGCCATTGTTTAACGGCTTTTTTTAATAAAAAAAAATCATTTTCATTTTAAATAAATACCACAATCTCATCCTTTTTTATACCATTCTCTCCCATTCTACTCCCATTCTTCTCCAATTCTCTTCCTTTTTTATAAAAACACTCCATATTTTTTATACAATTTGCTCTAATCATGAATCCATTCAACCCAAACAACCCCAACCCAAACAACCCCAACCCGAATAATCCCAATCCGAACCAACCTAATTTTTTTTCGAGTCCCGCTTACACTCCGACTATGGATCCTTCGTGGGGGGGCTTCGCAATTTCCGTTTTCGGGTTTCCAACAAACACCCAACGCCTTCTCACAAATGTCTCAACTTCAACAAATTCAACAATACCAAGCGCTCCAACAAATCATGCAACGCAACACGTTTGAACAACTCCAATCGCAATCGCAACCCCCGGTTCAACTTGACGATGATGATGAAGAAGTCGTCCCCGAATCGCCACCGCAAGAGCTCACGCGCAAAAAAAACAAGGGGAAGGGAAAGAAGGTTGAACACGAAACCGCGCCAAAATCGAGAGCAAAGGGGAGACCTTGGACGAAAGTAGAAGAGGAGGCGTTAGCAATGGCGTTTGTTAAGTCCTCTACTTGCCCGATAGTCGGTATGAACCAAACTTTTAATTTAAATTTTAAAACATTTATTTTTTTTTACTAATGCAATATTTTTTAAAATTTAGGAAACAACCAAACGGGTAGTAGTTTTTGGAAGAAGACAATGATAGATTTAACACGATTATGGAGCATGGTCCGGCTCGTGACATCGAATCCGTCTCGGGCAAGTGGCGTAAAATGATCAAGGTCGTCAACGCCTTTAACCAGATTTATAACCAAATTTACCTTTCTCCTCCTAGCGGGAGTAACGACGAGGACATCCTTAACCTTGCTATCGCCAAGTGGGACTCTCAAAATTCAACGCCTTTCCCGCACTTCCGAGCATGGAAAGTTGTAAGGAAAGAACAAAAATGGAAGTCGGTTCCAAATGAGGTCGCAACGGCCAAATGCACTAAAACTTCCGAGTCCGGAAGTTATAGTGCGGGAGGCTCCACCGCTCGTTGTCAAATCGACATAAACGACGACCCGGAAGATGACGAGGATGCGTTGCCCGTTCACGAGTCGGAACGTCCCACCGGGAGGGACAAAGCAAAAAAAGAAGCGGCCGGAAAGCGAAAAGGGGCCGGCTCGAGTGGAGGTGGCGGCTCGAGTGGAGGTGGGGGCGAGAAGGCATCGTAAAAAATGGACGACTTGATAAACGAATTCCGTTCGTTCAAAGAGTTCGCGGCCGAAAAATATACTCACAAGAAAACCGTGTCGGCCGACTATGCTCGAGCGGAAGATTTTAGGATTATGATGTTGGATCTCGACTCGGTTCCGGAGGATGAAGCGAGGTTTATCGGAGGATGAAGGAAGAGGTGAAAAAAAATGGACGTCGTAAGTTTTTTTTTTATTTTTATGAAATGTAATTTTTTATTTTTATTTTTCGGTAATTTTTTTTTTTTTTTGGAAATGTAATTTTTTTTATGTTATGAAATGAAATTATTTATGTTGTTTTATGTTGTATTTTTTAATTTTTATAAAGTTTTTATTAACTTATTAAATTAAAACTTAGGAAATTATAAAATAATGAGGTGGGGCCCCATCCTCCATCCCTTCAAATATCATGGAGGCTCATCCCCACGAGCCGCTTACGTGGAGGCTCATCCCCATGAGGATGAGCCGAACCATACCCTTTAGTCTTATAGAAGTTCAATAGCTATGCAACTTTGTCCCATAACCATATTGGTAATGGCAATCTCATACTTCGAGATATCAAACATATTTTTGTGACCACCGATGCCACAACCAAACATTCCAATTTTTACTAACACAACTTTATATGAAAAATAAAGGATTAATATCGTAAAAAATCATCATCCTTTCTTATATGTTATAAAAAAAAAGAATCACTTATCAAAATTTTGATGTATAAAAGTCCATGCACATCTAAAAAACATTAAAAAAACACTCAACCCAGTTTTGTTATATCAAAATCCCTTCACTTATCTAAATTGCACGTACTTGTGAAAAGTATTTAAAATCATAAAAAGACATAAAAAGACAATATCATTCCACACGAAATTCGCTGAAATAAGATTATATGATTTTATTTTTACACAGAAGTTGAATGTCGCTTTAGAAAATTTAAACAAATCAATATCGTAAATAATTATTCACAAGAGGGGAATTCTAGATAAGTGTAAGGAATTTAATATAGTAAATTGGGTTGAGAGATATAGTGTACGGACTTTTTATACGTCAACACTATGTTGAGCTACTTTTGTCACAAAAATACTAGCAGGGAGCCCGCGCAATGTGGTGGGGGCGATACTTTGCATTACAAAACTCGTTTCTGGTAGTTTTCTTATTCGTATAATATTTATGATAACATTATTGTGGTGGATATATGTCATAAGTTTACACATATGTAAAAGTTTTGTTCTTTTATAAAAAATAATAACCAAAAGACAAAAAATATTGTTTTTTTTATAAAAATTAATAATCAAAAGACAAAAAATAAAAGATAAGTTGTTATAATTGTAAAGTTTGTTTATTTTATTGGTTAAATTATAAAGTATAATTTTATTCTTTAAAGTTCATAACTTTTTATAAATATCCACATAGTACTCATCCAATAAACTTTAAGTTTAAAATTTTCGTTTTTATAAAAATAAAAAATAGTATTTGACTCGTAAGTACGTTTTAGAGCTTTAACTTAAATTGTTAAATTTTGGGTTTTTACAAATATAAAAAATTTATATTTTTATAAGATTTCATAAACTGTTTTTATAAAAAATAGGATGATAAGAGTTTATATCTTTATTAATTTAATATCATACTAAGTTCAAATTTTTAGTTCCTAACTAATCTTATCTATATGAGTCTACTTTTAACTAATAGTCCCTAAAAATATGCAACACGATCTACTACTATGTATCTAGTCAAGTTGGTAAATAATTATTTTAGAACTGACTAATATTATCTATAACAATATAGTTGAACTTATAATTCCTAAAAGTTTGGAACCCAGTTTAGAATTTATCTAGTAAAGATTGTAAATTTCTGGAGGATTTTATTTATATTACTTGTTGCAAATGTTTATAAAATAATTATGTTTTTATTAACTTTATATCATAGTAAGTTCAGTTTTTTAGTTTAGCTTTAAAGTATATTACTTTATTACTTTTTAATTAAAAAATGCAAATTATTAGATTAATATCCAAGAATAACTGCAATAATTATTTTTTTTATTAGTTGACTTATAATTCCTAAAATTTTGGGACATAGTTTACTATTTATCTACTAAATATTGTAAATTAGTATTAAATAATTCCTAAAATTTTGGGATATAGTTTACTATCTATCTACTAATCTGTAAATTAGTATTAAATAATTCCTAAAATTTTGGAACATAGTTTATCTTCTATCTACTAAATATCAAAGTTTTGTTTTGTTATAAAAATTAATAATAAATAAAGTATAGAAAAACTGTTTTAAACATGTAAAGATTCGTTTGTTAATAAAAAATACTAAACAAATGACAAAAAATAAAAAATAAGTTGCTATCGTTATAAAGTAAGTTTATTTTGTTGGTTAAATGATAAAGTTTATAATTTTATTGTTTAAAGTCCGTAACTTTTTTAAATATCCACATCATACTCATCCAATAAACTTTAATTTTAAAATTTTCGTTTTTGAAAAAGTAAAAAGTAAAAAATAGTAGGTGACTTGTAGGTACGTTTTAAACACCTTTAACTAATGTTAAATTTCATTTTTATAAATATTTAAAAAATCATATTTTTATAAAACAGTTTTTATAAAAAAACATAGGATGTAAAAGTTTATATCTTTATTAACTTTATCTTTTTATTTAAGAAATACAAATTATTCGAAAAATCTATAATGTTATATAGTTATTTTTTCATATCTCGTGTTGTCCAACAGTTTTTTTATAGAAGGCACTAATGGATATATACGAAATCCTCGTGAAACATGACTGTTAAATTGAATAAGTTTAGTGTGCTTTGTAAATACAATCTTGAATTTACTCCAAACCAAGAGGTAGTTTTCATGTTTTGGCCATTCTTGGTAATCGAATTTATCTCTTTGGAAATGATCAAGTACAAACATGTAAATTATATAATACGAACATGATTAAGTACTAAAGTATATTAGTTCAATCGAGATGTAAATTATAAGTGCAATAAAATAACACAAAACATAAACTTCAAATATAAAATAAACTTTATTATTCATGGGATAGTCTATATCAAACAAAAACAACTGAAAATGAAAAAAACATAAAAACACTTGATATATTTCATCTAAAATCTCTACTTTTTTGATCCGTTTTTCTTGTTTGTGCTCGAATCAGCAGTATCATCTAATTCATTTTCTTTCTCATCGTCCTCAGAATCATCTAAATTTATAACCTCGACCCATTTCCATTCAGAGAGTCTCTTAGATCTTTTCTTTTGATTCTCATACTTCCGATCCTTAAAAAACAAAAATTTAATAAAAAAGTTAAAAAATGATTAAATAAATTTAAAAAAAGAACAAATATTGAATAAAAAAATTTAAAAAAGATTAAATAAATTTTAAAATTACCTCTTCACTAAATTGACGTTGAAGCTTAGACTTGTATGGATTGATCATTGCACCATAAGAAATAATTTCAACACTATTATCACCATCATCCTACAATAAAACACCAAATAATAACATAACGAACTTGTTAATATGAAAGATTATAAGAGAAAATATTACTTAAAAACTAACAAAAGCTTGTTCGACAACTGGGGTGTTTAAATTGGTGTGTTGAATCTGAAAAATCAAATAAGTTAATATTCACATAAAAGTAAATAAAAGAAAACAATTATTCATTATTGCGATATAACAAAACTTATCATAGAACCGACCTTAGATTTTTCAATATCGCATGCTTGTTTTTTCGCATCAAGTGAATTCAGAACTGGCTCCATATTTTAAATCTGTTTAGCAATAGAAATGTAGAATTGTGAGTGTTTGCTATGTATTTATAGTAGTCCATTAGGGTTTAGTTTTAGATTGGTCATCCATTTATTTAGGAAGTTTGTTGTGAGTTTTAAGTTTTTAAAATAAGATGCACATATCCTTTTTAGTTTGTTGTGACATGTTTAATAGGAAGTTTGTTGTGAGTTTTATCTATACTTACTATATTAAACATGCCACAACAAACTGACTCTGTACAAGTAAAATTAGGGAATATTTTAGTTTATTATCGCCGTTCAAAATAAAAAACTTGGGTAAAAAACAAATGTTAATGTACGGTAGCTAGGTAATGGTCAAAGCTGGCTTGGGTAAAAAACAAATATTGGCTTTAATCAATTGTACATTTACGCATCGACTATTTGTACTTTATGAACGCACAGCGAAACTAAAAAAGACAACTATCGAAACGTTTAAAAAAATGTGCCGATCGTCATGGTACCTTCGGATTTTTTTAGAACATTACGGGTTGTAAGATATCGCAGGAATACATTAAAGAATTAAAGAGGTGGGGGGAAGTGTAACTAATTACCCATAATTATGTTAAATGTCAAGGATTTAAATGTAATAGATTGAAGGACTAAAAAATAATTATGGTTTAAAAGACCATTTTACCCTCATTCTAGGGGTTTATTTATAAATAATGAGGGAAGAAGTTCTTAACTTTTGAGAATCCTTCCCTCATGTATTATAATAAAGTATAGATAGAAATGGAGAAAGTGTATTAATTTTTATGACATTTAACTTACAAATCTATACTATATATACTATATAATAAAAGAAACCTGATTTTGGACACGTATCATTCATTGAAGATGTCTACATTTGTAATTTCCTACCTTTACATACTTAATATTATTATTTACCAAATTGACACTTTTTTATTTAGTTTACCCTTATCTCATATTTTATGAAAAAAAATATCCATTATTCTATCTCTTATTTTCATATTGCATTTTTTTTTTAAATTTTAGTTTGTACTTATCTTTTCCGTTCAAATGGGACAGAAGTAAAATTATTGGGTTTAACATTTGTAATTAGTTATTTTTTTATTAAGATGCTATCGTTCTATTTGCTCATGTTCAAAATGATCAGAAAAAAAAAACTCAGTTATTTTTGTTTCTAGGAAATCATAATCCTTTTATTTGATTCAATCATTCTAGAAGTTTTAAAACTAAAATATAATCTATCATAATCAAATTCACATTTCAAAAACCTTAAAATTCAACCATTCAATAATCACAATTACTCACACGTATAAGCCCATATATAATCTAACCTACTTTATTAAGGATTCCAATTAATTCTACGTGAAATTTATAAAGACATTTTGTTATACACTTAATTTCATATATAATCTAATCTAACTTTTAATAATGTATATATGTGTGGACGTTCGGAGGGCAAAAGTGAAATTGCACTAATTTTAACGTTATTTCACTAAATTTGTGAAAATAACGTTAAAAGCGGCGGACGGTTAATGATGCATCATCATCATGTGGTGGCGTTGATAGCAGAAAGACAAAAGGCAACATGCACTAATCGGTCTTTGTCCCGATTGCTAAGTGTTATATGCCTTATGTCCAAAGCTTGATGCAAAACTACTATCGAGTCGGGGGGTCTTACTGAAAGCATCCTATACATCTTACTCTCCTTAGACACTACCTTAGCTTTGCTATTTGTGAGATTTACTGAGTACGATGATTATGATGATGATGACGATGATGATGATGATGATGATGATGATGATGATGATGATGATGATGATTTAGTACATATAATTAGATTTATTCAACCTGTATAATACACGGGGTTTATAAAGATATAATTTTTTTATTATTTAGTTTATAAAATTACATTTATCCAACCCGTATAATATACAAGGTTACAAAATTACATTTATTTAACACGTGTAATACACAGTGTTTATAAAGATATAACTTTTTTTATTATTTAGTATATATAATTAGATTTATTCAACCCGTACAATACACGAGTTTTTATTATTTGGTATATAAAATTACATTTATTTAGTACAATACATGAGGTTCTTAGAGATATATTTTTTTATTATTTAATATATAAAATTACATTTGTTCAACCCGTGTAATAAACGACATTTTTAAAGAATAATTGTTTTAGTTTAGTATATAAAATTACATTTATTCAACCCGTGTAATACACGGGGTTCTAACCTAGTAAACACATAAAGAAAACTATATTAACCGATTAGGGTGAACCGGGCGGTTGCGGGGTGAAGGGCGGTAAACCCCTTCACCGCGCAGGGAACATCGTCGCCGTTCCCCTTCACCATGCGGCAAAATAAAAAATCGGGGAAGACTCACCGCGTTGAATGAGGACCGTTGGAGCATGACTGTTTGATTCAACGGCTATATAGCCGTTAATATTAAAAAAAGGTTTTTTTTTTATATAAACCCAACCCATTTTAAATAAATTCACACCAACCCATTTCCTCATTTCTCCAAAACTAAATCTCCACCCCTATTTTACTTAAAAATGGTGGAATAAATACAATTGTTTATTCCATCCGATAGCAGTGATTTATCCGATAGTAGTATAATGTTTTTCCAACATCTCATCGACGAAGTTGAACTACAAGACACGGGCACTTCTAGTAAGAAATGTTTTGTTCATCGTGATCGTGAGAGTGGCCACAAAACCCTTATGGCGGATTATTTTGTTGAGGACCTGAAATACAACGAAGATATTTTTCGTCATATGTTCCGTATGTCAAAACGTTTGTTTCTAAAAATTGTGAGCGACGTGGAAGCGAATAACCCGTGGTTTGATAAGGGCGTAGATGCGAGAATGAAGAAGGGTTTTACATGTTGCAAAACGTTTGTTTCTAAAAATTTGTGAGCGACGTGGAAGCGAATAACCCGTGGTTTGATGAGGGCGTAGATGCGAGAATGAAGAAGGGTTTTACACGTTGCAAAAAGGGTCCACTACCCTATCGCATTTAATGTGATGGGTATACATAACTGGCGGTTTCCACCAAACATCCTCATTTCACTCCATCTTCCTTAGGATTTTTAAATTTCAAAATCCTCCTCTTTTCTCTCCTTCAAATCTTCTTTCATCTTCATCTTTATCATCTTCTTGAGAAAATGTCTACCGGCGGTAAAAGTGCTACAGTGAAAAAGAGGAAATCTAAGCCGAAAAATCCTCCCGACCCAAATCAGGCAGTGATCAATTGGAGGGAGGACGAACTAAACAACTTAGTTCAAAATTTTGTTTTTTCTTCCGACTAGGGAGTCCAGTTTCCAACACCCAACTGTACTGCTCCGGACATGACGTTGTATGTTGATTTCTTCCGGGAGGGAAACTTCCGTCTTGTCACAGCTCCCGACCCCACCCCGGGAGCGGGAGCCGCGAGCCAGTCAGATGGTATCGGTGTTTAATAATTTGGCAGCGGAAAACTTTCATCAGAACAGTAGTTAGGAAATATTTATCAGAGTTTAAAACACCATATTTTATAATAAATAAGTGGGATAAAACCTGAGTTTTATTTGGCGGTTGGCCTACTTACTTTAGGTGACGGTGGTTTTCGACGGTTTTCAAGTGGTGGTGGGTGGGAGGTGACATGGAGCCAAAAGAAATAATGGGTTTGGTTTTTAGGACTTGTAGGATAGATAATGTGCTTTTTTTTTGGTTTGGTGGAGAATGATTTTGGAGGTTGGAGGAGGCAGAAGGTAGTGGTGAGGGTGGAGGGTGGTCGCTGACGGTGGTTTGCAAAGAAGAAGAAAAATGGGGTATGGTTGGGGGTTAATTTTATACTTAAATAATAGTGGTGGGCCCAATTAACTGAGAAAACTAACAATCATCCACTTTAGGGACCATCTGAGTAACAACTTGTCAAAGCACAGTGAATAAGAGTAGGGATGGGCAAGTGTTACCAAATACCAGTACCGAATTTCCCGAACAAAAATATTTTCGGCACCAACTTTTGGCGTTTTCGGTTCCGCTTCAGTACCAGTATTTACGGAGTTTTACCTTCAAATACCGGTACCATACCGTGTATTTCCGGTACCAATATTTCTGGTAACGATACCGGTTTTTACCGAGCTTATTCCTAAACAAAAATGTAATTTTACAAAGTTGGGAATTAAAGGTGAAAAATTGTCAAACTAGATGGACTATCCATGCATTTTCCTCTAAGGCTATGGGGTGTGGGATAAAGCCCCTAGGGGCTTTATCAGGACACGTCAGCGTCACATCAGATCCATGTCAGCCAGGGGGCTTTGTCACGCGCTCCCTTAACTTGCAGTGTATGGTATAAAGCCCCCTATTAAACAAAATTAAAAAACAAGATTGCATTGCTTGAAAAGAGGTGGACGCCCCCCCCCCCTCTCATAACAACCTGGGGATGATGATGGCAGAGAAGGAGCACCATATATGGATGAGGTGGAGGGGTGGCGCCCTCCAAACCCTCGGCTTAAGTATATAATACACAAGGGCGGATGTAAAGAGGAACAAGGGGTAGCCTCCGCTACCGCTTGGTCGGAAAATTTTTGACGTTTTTAGTGTAAATTTTGGAAAAAGTTGACGATTTTTTGATTTCGTTACCGCCGATTTATAAAACGTTACCGCTTGGTCGGAATTCTAGATCCGCCACTGATAATACATATACAGAGGAGTGTTAAATTTGAAAACCAAATTTATTAAGCACTACGTACACGTGCTTTAAGCAATTCTCACATTTCTCAATCTAAAATTTTGGATGAATTAAAAAAAATGTTTACAGGTAATTTACATCGAGATAGTTGGTAAACGGGCAACAAGCTGCGCCGCCACCCCTTTTTGAATAGCAAAAGTAAGCCTTTTAAAAACTACGTCCATAGATCTCGGGGTCATAACATTACTATGCATGACCCTTTGAACTCGACTAAGTAGGTCCACAGCCTCTGGCGCCAGAAAACCAAAAGTATCAAAAGCAAATGGGATAAACACGTGCTGGTTGTCAAGGCACGCTTTCTCATGCTTGATCACTTTACCCGAAGCAGCCTTTAAAGCAGCCTGACCCACTGTGAAAACACTGCTCCCTAAGCCCACAAGCGGGGAAACCCCTGTTAGATCCACACAGGCGTGTTTTCCTCCTACCCATCCAAAGACAAGAATGTCGGCTGGTCGAAGGGTAGATCTCCCTTCCAACGGGTCTGTTAAGAAATTAACGGGTGCCTCTTTCTTAGCAGAAATACCAGCGCACCTGAATATGTCAAAAAGGACATCCCTAACCAAATCATGTCGGTATTTGAACCCCGGGAGCTCTCTACAATGAACTGCATGCTCACCAAAAGAATCCAAACACGCCTTATGACAAACTGGGCATACCTCGTCAACTGGGAATAAAGGAATCATGAGGCGATACTTAAGGATAGTACGGTACTGATGTGTGCTAAACAGACTATAAAAATTAACTAAATTAGACTCCCTAAGCTAGACACTACAAAGCTTTAAATTTATAAAAACAGACTCTCTAAAACCTAAACCACACAACCGGCAAGTGTACCGGTCAATGTAGTATAGCCTAAGCAAGTCCGGATATCGAACCACAGGACTCTATGTATCACGTGAATTAGACTCTAACAGACGCTGACAGACACGACTTAACTTGTTTATTTGTTTGGGGGGGGGGGGTGTTACGGAAAATCTAGGAAATCTATATTAAACTACTAAATTAAACTAGAACTAGACTAAAGACGAATAAAGACTGAGGACTTTTCTTATATGAGAACGAGACCACCTAGACTAGAATCCTGGATTGTTTTTAAGAATTACCGATTAAGTTAAGTGCACGAGTTATGGAACCGGGATCTTAAAGTACTAAACCTATTAAGAACCATCGAGGCCCCTCGACCCTTCTCAAGGAGAAACCTGTGGAGCTACCTAGGCCGTTAATCCTACCGATTATTAGACGTCTTCCCAGTTGTCTAATTATTGTGTAAGTACCCTAATGTTGACCTATTCTTTCCCAATCCTAGATCTAGGGTAGTTTGAAGTAATTAATTTGACTTGATAGACTAATAAGACCGACAGGTAAACCAAGACATAACCTTTCCCAAGGCCTATCTAAAGCAATTCGCCGGGTAAGACCTACCAATAGCCCCTTACTTCCCAGGTATTAGGACTAGTAGAACACTAAGACTTAGCAAATTATTATCAGATACTTCTAGGGTTTATTGGCCAATTCTCCCTAAAGAGTTAAGGTTTTCTAACGTGATATAGACACTCACCGAAATCCTAAACCCTAATATGACTCTATGTTGTGATATAGACCGTCACTAAGAATGATATGAAGCAAATAATAACAATAAACCGAATCAAAGCATGCATATACATCAAATCATTAAATCAAACCGCTTACAAAACACAATTAATCCATAACAATCATGCAAATAACATAAACGGTAAAAACTTTATATCAATCCATTCATCAAGTCTAGGCGGTTAATAAATCTAGCCGAGCATGTTCATAAACGAAAACAAATCAAAGATGTTCAACAAAGAATTCATCATAACAAGTTTCGTAAGAAAAGACAAGAACAAAGAACTAGAAAACCCGATTAGATCTTCAAGTCTTCTTACCCGAACTCGTACCAATGATTCCTAGGCTTCAAGATCTCCAAAAACGCTCTAAGATTGCTCAATAATCGTCCAAGAAGTCCCTCCAGTCGTAAATTAGGGTTTACCCACGTTTTGGATGGTTATCAATCACTTTCCATAAAAACCCTTTGTAGGTCCACCCGGAGGATCGAGTAACCTCTATTCCCTGTTTTCCGACAAACCCGAAAGTGCGGAATCCAAACGGGTAAGTTAAACCAAGTTACGAACACGCAAGACACAAAGATTCAACGATTAACACTCAATGTATTAACGCTAGAAAACGGTTACAATGCGGTGTTTACAAATGGTCTCTGTAAACTCTCAGTGCGTGTCACAATGTGTTCGCTCAGTGAAATCTATTCGGACTTCTCTAAGTGTTATATCTGTTGTCTGTGAATATATACTAACATGCTTGACGAAATCAAATGGCCCACAAAAACACATGACGAAATCTAAGATCTGGACGAAATCCCTTGATTCGTCCCATAGTGTTTTCGTCCCTTTTGGTTTTCACCAAAAGGGTTTTCATCACAATAGTGTTTTCATCATTTGATGGACCTTCTGATTTCGTCCCATTTGTGATTGGGCCTAAACTTCCTCATGTTATGGGCCAAGACACTAAAGCTTGGGCTTGGACATGTTGAGCCAACAACAAACAGACAACTAATAAACATAATCTAAATGCAAACTGCACACACGCAGTTGCATCTACATCTAACTTTACAAAGTAAAACGCATACCGAGTCAAGACAGGAGGTTGTCTTGACTACGGCCTTCACTTCGTAGCCGAGTCGAACCGAGTCGAGCCGTATCCACACGATATGTATCAACAAACTCCCCCTTGGATGCTGCTCGCGAGGTTCGTAATCTCGTTCTCCATCTCTTGATGGTTCATTCATTCTTGTCGTAGGATCTTCAAAGTCTTCACGTATTGTAAGCAGAAAGTGTATCAACAAACTCCCCTTTTTATGTAGGAAGTGTGTTGACAAACTCCCCTTAACATAAGCCCCCCCTTGAGTTATGCTCGTGAATGACTTGATCTTCAGTACTTGAGATCCTTGTGGTGTTGATGATGGTCAGCGGCAACTCGATCATCTTCATCACTTGAGTGCCTTCATGTCGTGTCTTCATTCCGAAGCTTGTCATCGACCATGTTCTCCTTGCCTTTAGAATCTGCACATGCAAAAAATCTAAACGCGTAATGAGAACAACTGCTTGGAATATAGTTAGCATAAACAAATGACACACGTATGACCATGTTCAAACAACTACCGTCCGACAGCTTGAAAGTTTAACAAATTTGTCAATTTTAATTTCTCACTTTCAAAACTTGCAAATTTCGACCGTTTATGAAGATTTAGTCAATTCGGTTTTCGTTCAGGTTTCAGGTAACCAAGACTCGAGCTCCAACATCGTACGATCGAAAATAAAATAGAAATAAAATCTTTTTTTTGGCTTTTAGAAAGTTTATATTAAAACACACCTAAAATCTTTTTGGTATTTTTGAATATTTGAAATGTAAAGACTGAAAGCAGTAAATAAATATATACATACATTCTTTTTGTGAGTTTCGAGGGTAAGAGAATCATATCAGTGTACGGTCATGCCAAAACGCTCATGTTGTTCAATTAATTAACATTAAGATAAGCATCCTATAACAATCATCGGTATTGTTGTCCACTTAAACTCAACTTATCAGATGTAATCATGGCAAGGGGATACGTTAAGGTATGATTTATACTTACCGACCGGTGTTCATCCACATCACGACACATTCCCGTATCAAGATATGCACGAGGGTTCATCTTACCGGTGAGTATACTGATTATCATCTGTTTGACCGTATATGATGTGAGATTCTCACTTATTTTGATTGAAAACAAGCCCTATGTGATATAATCACTTATTGATGAGGAACTTGATTTTCAGATGCATGAAGGGCACAGGAGCAAGTCCGTGAACAGGTCAGTACTTTCGTACAGCAGAGAGACGAACTTGACTCCTGGATAAATGTGATATATTATCACTTATGTTGAGGGACATGTGATTGTTGATCACTTATTGAGGTCGTATGCAATATGTACACGTATGTATAGTATCATGGAAGATCTAGACTTGCGTCCCCGTTATTTTTCGGTATAAGATACAACCATGATACCCAGATGATAAGCAGCATAAAGATCGAATATCTCAGAACCTCGGCAATCTATCAAACGAAATTTCGGTACTAAGACCATATGCCAATGAATGGTTCCCACCTGATCTTCTGTCGATTTAAGATTTATATCACCCTGCACACTTTAAAATGATTGTGAGCCTACCGATACATCTTATATAGAGCTGCTTATCGTTTTTCAGTTTAGGTTTAAAGAGGTTTGGATAGACCACTGATGTACTATCATTTTCTCTTTTGCTCGCCAGGAAACTCATTTTTGTTTTTCTATTGTTTTTGTGTTTTTTTGAAATTTTTCGATGTTTTTGGATTTTTCAAATTTTGGATTTACTCCCCCTAAAATCAATAAACTAAGACAAATTTAAAAGACACAAAGATATTTACAAAAGTGATTTTCCGATGTTGGTTTTACTCTTGCTTGACCTTAATGTCGTTTACCAAAATTAAGTTTTTATCAGAAAAGATTTATCGAATTTTGGAAAAATCAGTTGGCACGTCGGTAAGCGGTGCGGACCATGACAACATTGACGAGTTTCATAGTGAAACAATCACGTGTAAGGTGATATTCGAGATCAATGTGTCAGGTCAAAGAGTGCTGTATGAGATGATAATAATTCATAAAGTAGCTTAAATATCGACAAACATAGAAGAGATTAGAAATTCAAAACCGTATCCTGCAACTGTTTCATGCATTGCAAGGAATCTGAGTGCTCTCCCAAATTGGATATCCACCCGGTGTGGACTTCAAAGTCGAATTTGCAGCTACTGAGAAATCTCTTAACAGCAACAAGATCATAAACCTCAGGGTCCGGCTGGTCTTCCATATTCCACCAGCGAAGGTCTTTGTCTTTCTCTTTCAGAAGTGGTGTGCGGTTGTTCAATCCATGCCAAGGCATCCGCACACATTTCATTGGAATCTTTCCTGAGGACCCGATCAAAAACCATAACAACCAAATTTTGGCACATTTTTCATCTGGTCGAATTTTGCAACTTCATTCAGCCACATTCTTTCACCAACATATTCTTCTTCTTTTTCTTTTTCTCTCCTCTCTCTCCATCAATGGCAACAACATTTTCTTAGATATAACCATATTTCGGAGCCTTATGTCTCCAATCTTGTGCATGGACGCTCCACTATCAACAATCCTAAGACTATCAATAGTTCCTCCTGGAACATCCTGCACACTCATTCAGAGATTAGTTGGAGAGGGGAACCCAAGCCTTCACAGACTTGGGTCATCTGTCATCATCGAGAATTGTAACATCCATTTCCCGATGATTCGGAATTGATATGGCTCCCCCTGAAACAGTTACCGATTTTGGTTTCCAAATCTGTTTTTGTTTTTCATGTTTAACATCCGATTTAACAGATTTTGTTTGGATAACCTCTGTTTTTAACGCCTTTTCAACTTCCTTGACCTGTAGACGTTTCTGTTTCTTCTCCCTTTCTTTTACAAGACGGGGATCTTGTTTTACAGAAACAGATCGCTTACGGTCAGTTTGGTCACGGGGAACATCAATTTTGCCTTTTTGTTTATGAAGGTATGGACAATTTCGAATGACATGTCCAATTGTACCGCATTCAAAACATGATCTTCGTTCAACAAACCCCGAAGTATCATGTGATCGTCTTGCCGATGATGATGAACATTGTGATCCTGAGGTACTAGGATTTGAACTACTTGATTCATTTCTTTTCAGTACTTTTGATTGTTTAACAAAATCCAAGTTAGATTTGTTTTCAAAAGTTTCGATTTTGTCCGTTCCCTTAGATTTCACAAAGTTCACATTTTTGTTTTTCTTTTGATTCGGCTTCTTTTGACCTTGAGCCGGTAATTTTCCTTTTGGCTTGGTGTGACTTTGCTGTTTTTGCACTGTTGGTAATTTCTTATTGCCAGATTGTCTTCGAACTTCGGCCTTTGGGATAGGAGGACATTGTGTTACTGTAACACGTGATCCTGTCTTTCCCAAAAACTTACTTGTCGAATTTTCAAAGACTTTACTTATTAAAGATTGATTAACATTTTTAATAGGAAAATCTTTGTCTGAATAAATCTTATCATCACCAACCAAAGTATACAGCAAATTCTCACTCTCCGACTCTTTTGCAGAAGAGGACTGGATTGCAACAGTCTTAGCGGGTTTTGCAGGAGGATCACATAGAATATGATTCTCAAGAGGTATGTCCTCCTCTTTGATTTCTGCATCAGACTTTGCTACATTAGTATCATCGGATTCATCATCAGAAGAATCAGCATCCTCAATAATGACTGGAGGATCCTGATTCTGTTCAGCAGAAGACACACATGTTTCTGCTGATACATCTGAATCTGATGATGCTTCTTTCTTGTATCCCAGTCCTGTTGCAAATTCCTTTACATCTAGAGGGACAGATGGTTCAAAGAAAGTTTTGTCTTCCTCGTCAGGCATTTCATCATAATTGTGTCTCACTGGTGGGGGACATTTCTTGTAGCCTATGCATGTGACATCCCGCTTTTCTTTCTGAACGTCAATGATGTGATCCAACACATAGCTAGAGCTCAAATAACTGTCTAGCTTAAGCTGGATCGCCTCACTTTCGGTTTTCACACAAGCCATCTCCTTTTGCATTATCTCAAGGCGAGATATATACAAATTAATATCAGTTTGTTTTCTGGAAACCATTTTTGTTAACTCGGTTTTATCTTTCTTTAATTTCTCAATTACCGACTTAAAATCCTTTTCATGGTTTTCATAAAATATGTTGGCTTCAGTGCACTTAGAAAGATCCACGGTTAACTTCTGGTTGTGGATGAATGTCACATCATACTTCTCTTGCAAAGCCTCGTGTTTGCTTTGCAAGTCACACCACTTGGCATTCAAAGAAACATGTTTGTCTTGCAAGTCAAACAAACTAGCTTGTAAAGCATCATGTTTGCCTTGCAACTCAGACATGTTTGCCTCTAACTCAGCACACTTAACAGTCAAACTATCACAATTATCACAGTTAATAGCAGTGGGTTCATCGACACATACCTGACTTGATGAACTGTCGACATTAGCCATAAAGGCTGAATGGAGAGAAGACGAAGAATAAGCAGCTTGATCCACCAAGATAGATATTCTTTCAGTTCCTGATGCAGCTTCCTCCAAAAGCTCATCAATATCTGCATCAATATCTGCATCAGCCGACGCACTAGATGTCTCACCCACATGATCATCGCCTGAACTTGAGGATTCTTCATCTGAACTCCTGCTATAACCCGAAGAGTCTTCATCCTCAGAAGATTCACTACCATTGGCGGAAGATTCTCTACCACTGGCGTGAGTTAACTCCTTCACAACTTCAGCAAAACATGCTGTTCTATCTGGAGCATCACCACTCAACTGGATTGACCAATCGCAACCTTCATCTACCTGAACCACAAGAGCCTGGTTGGCATTTGATGATCTCGCTTGACTTTGGTTGTTGACCGGTATCAACAGGCGCTCAGTGTTCCTGTTCTGGTCCTGCTGGTTGCCTTGATTTCTGAAGGGATTCTGGTTCCCATGCTGTGCTGGCCTTGTACATTCCCTTTTGAAGTGACCCCGTTCACCACAGTTGAAGCACTTCACTGCTTGTTTATCAAACCCATACTTGGTGTCTTTCTTGCTTTCCAAGCTGGTTCTGCCCGTTCTCTCCATGAAATCCTTTGCCCTCCTCACAGCACTAGCAAAGGCCCACTTGATATCCATCAAGTCCATCTCTTCCTTGTCAATCTGCTGATAGTCTTCTTGTGTCAGATTAATGTTGCCAATCTGACCTTCCACTAACCCACAGTACGCGCTCACTAAAGTGTTAAGCAGCTCCATGTGTTCCCTTGCTACTTCCACACTGACCTTTGAAAAGCTTGAAGTGTCGAGCCGTACTGTATTTGGCTTTGATTGCTGACCAGCAGATGATGTATTTCCATAACACGCTTGTTGTTGAGCAGGAGGAGGTGGTGGTAGTGGATTTCCATACATGTCTGTGGTGGGAGCCGGCTTAACAGGAACTTGTATTGGATTGCCATACATATCCGTGCTTGTGACAAACGCCGTTTGAAGTGGAGCATGTGAACCAGGTCTTGCAGACGAAGAACTGGAAGTTCCATAATACATCTCAGGATTGCATGGCACAATGGATTTTGCAGAAGAAGTACTCGAAGTTCCATAATACATTTCAGGATTTTGTGGCACGAGAACTCTTTTTGCCTTTAAGGTTTCCTCCTGATTCTTGTTCTCTAAAAGCTGCATGAAGTCGTTGATGTTTGTAGTAGCCAAAACCCCGTTATACTTCAAAATCTCCAAGAAACTATTCCATTGGGGAGGCAACGCATCAGCAAACTTCTTCACCACCTCTGTTGTAGTTGTTACTACTCCAAAATTGCCCAACTCAGTAAGCAAATGATTAAACCGACTTGTCATGTCTCCCAAAGATTTCTTATCCATACACGTGAAGCCATCGAATTCTTTCTTGAGAAGATCATGACGCAATTGACGTGTTGCTTCATTTCCTACCCCTCTGGTCTTCAATGCGTCCCACAGCTTCTTCGTTGTCTTGAAACTGACAAACTGATGGTAAATATCTTTGCTTAGCGCCTGAGTGAGAATGACGTATGCTTTCTTTTCCAGATCATACGTCTTCTTTTGATCTTCAGGAAGATCGGCAAACGTAGCAGTAGATGAAGCGGCAACTTCTATTGCTTGATCGAAATCTGTGGTGAAACGTAACCACAATTCTGTATTTTGCCCAAGCACGTATGTTTTGAACCTCTCTGCCCATCCTGGATATTCATTTAAGTGCATCAACTTTGGAGGTCGATTCAAACTTCCGGTTTCGCTTTTGCTTAATAGAATACTTTGAATGCTCGGAGTTTGATTCGATACAAATGCCCATTGACCGGTTGATATGGCATTTGCTTGCGAAGATGTCGACACCGGAGATTCGGCCCATGATGGAGATAAACTTGTATTCGTGTACTTTCCACTATCTGGAGCTGGAGTACCCCACCATGAGGGAGATGAACTTGTATTTCTATACTTTCCCCCATCCAGAGCCGGAGTACCCCACCAACTTGGATTCATCTTATATACGAGAGAATAAATTCCTGAAAGATACACTCAACTCAACAGTTAAAAAATGTTTTAAAAAGCTTCTCTTAATAAAATGAAAAGATTTGTGATGAAAATAGGGGTTTTCGTCGCTGAAATGTTTGATTTCGTCTGTGAAATGGTGATTTCGTCGCTGAAAGGGTGATTTCGTCGCTGAAAGAGTGATTTCGTCGCTGATGTGCCTTTTATGACGAAATCAAGTGCTGTTTTCGTCGCTGATGTGTTTTAGACGAAATCAGGGGTTGTTTTCGTTGACTCAAAGTGATTTCGTCCAGCTGTGGTTGCGCAAGTGATTTTGGCTTATAAAGTGTTTTCGGCCACAAATATATAAGGGTTTTCGGCCAGTAGCTTGATATTGTTGACTGAAATGTTTTCGTTGACTGATGAAGTGTAACCCAGACAATATACACAAGTGATTTCGGCCAAGTTGATATCACCCAAAGTGATTTCGTTCAAGTTGATAATAAGGGATCAGACAAACAAGATATTTTCAAACTAGATCTTATCTATTCTTTTCTGACACAAGGCTTCTTTTGTCAAATCATCACCATACTTTCGGTTCTCCTTTTTCAACTTTCATCATTTCAAAGTACAATCTTTTTCAAACAAAAAGTATTATAATCTATATCACTTTAATTCAAGTGTAATTCAGATCCAACACTCATATAATATCAAGAACACTATGGAGATGTGATGAACTGGATGAGTTTTCTGGTGACCAATAAATTTCCGAACAACAATTTTGCAATAAAGTTCAATAAAAATCCTTTCTTAACATGTATAAATGAAAACTAACAAGATTTTTGTAAGAACAATCAGCAAAAACACAAGATTTTCAAAGATTTAAACCTGATTTTTCTAAAAATATAAACTTTTTGTTTCAAAAATCAAGAACAAATCTGGAAACAAATGAAAATCTACTTGGTTTTAACAAGGAATCGAGCCAAAGCTCTGATACCAATTGTAGGTCCACCCGGAGGATCGAGTAACCTCTATTCCCTGTTTTCCGACAAACCCGAAAGTGCGGAATCCAAACGGGTAAGTTAAACCAAGTTACGAACACGCAAGACACAAAGATTCAACGATTAACACTCAATGTATTAACGCTAGAAAACGGTTACAATGCGGTGTTTACAAATGGTCTCTGTAAACTCTCAGTGTGTGTTACAATGTGTTCGCTCAGTGAAATCTATTCGGACTTCTCTAAGTGTTATGTCTGTTGTCTGTGAATATATACTAACATGCTTGACGAAATCAAATGGCCCACAAAAACACATGACGAAATCTAAGATCTGGACAAAATCCCTTGATTTCGTCCCATAGTGTTTTCGTCCCTTTTGGTTTTCACCAAAAGGGTTTTCATCACAATAGTGTTTTCATCATTTGATGGACCTTCTAATTTCGTCCCATTTGTGATTGGGCCTAAACTTCCTCATGTTATGGGCCAAGACACTAGAGCTTGGGCTTGGACATGTTGAGCCAACAACAAACAGACAACTAATAAACATAATCTAAATGCAAAGTGCACACACGCAGTTGCATCTACATCTAACTTTACAAAGTAAAACGCATACCGAGTCAAGACAGGAGGTTGTCTTGACTACGGCCTTCACTTCGTAGCCGAGTCGAACCGAGTCGAGTCGAGCCGTATCCACACGATATGTATCAACACCCTTTACTAAATTCGTAATAATTACCAAATCAGAACGTTCTGGCTGGGCGCCAGAAAATCAGGGACTTGGTGGTGGGGTGCCACCTTGTTTTTCAGCTCATTAACTAACTTCAGACTCTCGCCTGGTGCCAGAAACTTGCTCAGTGGGTGATGGGGTGCCAGAAAGTGATTTTTCAGCTTTTAAACTCTATTTCAACTCTTCAACCTTTCCAACATGCTTCAAGACTTGACACTTCAATATTTTAACTCGTTTTACTCGGTTTCTCGCATATTTGAGCATCAAGACCTGCAAAACACGATTTGATCAATAGTATACATATTCTAACGAAAATCAAAACTAAATATAACGAAAACTATACAAACTTTACACGAATAAATGATGTATTTTGCAATACATCAAACATCCCCACACTTACTCTTTTTTCGTCCTCGAAAAAGAATTATGCAACGGAATCATATACAAATATTCACCCGGGTCAAAAGCATAGGTATATTTAATTAAAACCAAGGCTTGCGTTAGCTGCGATTGCGAATATACTTGTCCCCTTAAACCCGAATCCAATACTAAGCCCTTATCATGTGATTTTAATTTAAGTGCGGTCAATCTACCTAGGGCCTCACACTAGAATCTACAGTCCACCTACTCCCGCCTCAAATTTATAGGACTAAAGGAACGATCATTTGACCAATTCCCAACCGTCTTATATCAAAACCAAAAGAGTTTACAATCAAATTTTTTTCTTTTCTTTTTTTTCATTTTTTTTCTATTTTTGCTTTGCTTCTTTTTTTTCTTTTTTTTTTCTTTTTCTTTCTCGTGAGTCTAGACGATGCTTTCCCTAACCAAGAGGTATTCCGGCTGTAGAGTCGCTATCCCCAACCACAGATTACTTAGGTTTCGGTACTTTTAATCGGCAATTCGATTTCACACATCCCAGAGGCATTCCGGCTGTAGAGTCGCTATCCCCAACTCAGATTACATAGACCTGTGTTACTTTCATTTAGTTTCTAGCTCACTTTTATTCTTTTTTTTTCATGGCCACAAACCCTGACAGTTTTAACTTATAACGGTGCCCCTTATACTATTATTGGCGGTTTTAATTTCCCATATTTCCCAGGCGAAAACCCACTGGCAGACCGACAATTAAGGTATATTAGCTCAAAGGGACTTAAAACCAAACCCGGGCCTATCCACACATCCCTAACTAGACGCAAGCTCGATTTATTATAATCTCATATTATTATTATTCGACCCCGAGCAAACATTTATCATTTCTATCATTTTCCGTTTAAAAATGCAAACTTCTTTTTTATTCGAAAGACATTTTCTGATTTTTCAATTTTTTTGGATTTTTTCAATTTTTTAATTTTTTTGTATTTTTCAATAATTAAGACTCGATTATTTACATGTATCCCATCCCCACACTTAGAGATTGCATTGTCCCTAATGCAAGAACGAAAATACGACTCTACAACTACCTAAAAATAAAAACTACAAACGAAATAAATAAAAATAATGTATAACAACAAAAAGGGAAACGACTTAGCTGAGTATGTGAGACTGTCAAAGTGCCAGTCGTTTCCACATAAGCCCTCCAATTCGATACGCGCTCAGCAAACAACTCCTAACCTCGGACACACGAACGAAAGCGGCTACAAATACCAGCCTAATCACGCAAACACTAGCAAAAGATAATATATAATATCACGTTCAACAACTATCCACAAGTGTTTCAACCAACCCCAAAACCCATCCAACCTGTTTAATGTATTTAAGTACAAACCAATAGACGAGGATTAAAAACAGCATAAAGATAAAAAAATAAATAAAAGATATAAGTTGTCATCCTCGCTGCATCCTCGCTCTACTCCGCATCACCCAACACCTCATCACCCGCCTGTGTCCCACTGGGCCCTTTCCTGAGCGAGTGTCTCAGCCTTGTTTCTTGTTGGCCCGACTCGAAGTTCCTGCACCTGGCATTCTGCAAAACAATTCAAGTATGACAAGACAAAGAAAACAGAATATTAGTCACAAACTATTTTTGGTATTTTTTTTTGTTTTATATATATATATATATATATATATATATATATATATATATATATATATATATATAATATACAAAAATAACGGCCGTATAGCATTTCATTCGCGGCCGTAGATTAAGACAAGGTGATGCTAGAGCGACATTTTGCAAATCCCTTTTTAAGCATAAACCGAACCTCGCCCGAATGGAGATTGAGTACGGGCGAGTGGTATCATAATTCATGTAAGCAAAAGACGCCATAAGACACTAAGACGACTCAAACACAATTAAAACGACACCAAAGACCCTAAACTAACCATTAAACTAGACTCGATCTAACTTAGACGCAAAGTACACAAATTACAAATTAGTACCTTCTCCCGGCACTTTACTTGCCCTCAAGTAAACCCAAGTGCCGCCCAAAACGACATCGACTTCCAAACTCGCTTAAATTCAGCCATGAAGTAATTTAAAATAAGTTTTAGCATTGAAAAAAAAAATACCGCCTAATTAAAGGAGGTTCCATTCTTTGCAAAAGCTCCTTTTCAAAATTGCAAGTTTGGAATCATATGCGTCAACATACAACCCACTCAAAATTCAGCAAATCAAGTTCCAACCCAACCCGCAAATCATCAATATCCCATAAACAAACCACAATTGAAACCGACATTAAGCGTGTACCGATATAAAGTTGAAATCCTTAATGATTCCTTAATAAATTCTAGTTAAACAAAAAATTTTCAAACGCATCCCCACACTTAATGTCGGATAGCCCTAAACCAAAATATGATGAACATTGAACCCATTCCCCCAACCGAATCCAACCCGCAAGCAATACCCTGCTGAAAGAACCCAAACCGAACCCATCCGCAACCTTATACATCCTAAAAGAAATCTTGCAAAACATCACATTCGACCAAACCGAATCCAACCCGCTGAACCTATACAAACCAAAATAAAGTCACCCCTAAATTACTAAATGAGCTACACGAAACAAAAGCATTACTAACTGACACTTTAACCCTAAATTACTACTAACTAAAAAAAAACTAAAAAAAACTAAAATAAATAAGACTCAAATTACAAAAGCAAAAGCTACAGGAGACTCAAAATACAACACAGACAGGATACGTACCTGAGAATCGCGCGAGCAAGAAGATCAAAGAAAATTGTTCGATTAAAGTTTGATCCCCAAATTGAATCCGGCTGTAAGTGTGGGTTTAGGAGGTGGTCGGCGGTAGTGGAGGAAGTGGGGTGGCCGGCGAGTGGTGAGGAAGGGTTTACGGCGGAGGGGGTGATGTAGGTGGTCGGCGGCGGTGATAAAGCTGGGTTAGGTGGTCGGTGCGGGTAGGTGGGAAGGGTGTGGGGGATGGTGAGCGGCAGGAGGCGTTTACCGGCGAAGAATGGGGAGGGGGTGGTCGTCGGTGTACGGCGGATGTGGAGGAGGGGAAGGTGGCGAAGTGAGCGGCGGCTAGAGGTGAGGGAGAGGGTTAACGAGGTGAGGTGACCGGCGGCGGGTGTGCGGCGGCGAGGAGGTGGTCGGCGGTGAGGTAAAGGGAGGAGGGTGGCGGTTTTAAGGGGAGGTGTTAAGAGGGGTGACGGTGGTTGGTGGGTAAGGAAGAAGGAGAGGTGACCGGCGGTGTGGTAAAGGGAGGAGGGTGATCGGCAGTGAGGTAAAGGGATGAGGGGGGTTATGGCAGTGGGGTAAAGGGAGATATGGATGTTAGGGTGAGAACACGGGGAAAGTGAGAATGGAGAGGGTCGACAGGGGGGTCTTTTGTTTTTATTTTTTTATTTTTGTTGCTACAGATGTGGGAGGTGGCGGGTGGCCAGAAACTGTAGTAAATGGTGGCGGCCCGCCACCACGGTAAGATGATATTCCGAACCAAAGAACCATGTTCGTGCTGGCGGGGGCGAGAAACGTGTTGAAGGGGTGGCGGCCCGCCAAACCGTGACTGATTTTCGTTTTTTTTTTTTTTTTACTTTGAAAGTTTGCCCCAAAATTCCTTCCTTTTCATGCGTTAGAAACAATTTTGATTTTGCCCAAACCATCAAAAAAAACAACCGAATTTTTTTCTAAGACTTAAAACTTACTTGGATCCTTATTCTCCTCGCAATTTCCTGCAAATCCTCGGTAATGCCCTCCTGCCAACGACTCAAAACACAAACAAAGACCCGAAAAACTACGAAAAACAACTGTTAGCTACCGAAAATAATACGAAAAATAAAAGAAAATACAAACGGTACAAAATTTACACTTGGGATTTCAACTTTTCACATACTTATGGAGGATCATAGAGATGCAGCTCACCTCCAAACATACACTCACGGGTTGTAGCACCATTATACTTGTTGCCCGAATCAACCCAAACACTCTCATCTCTCTTACAACCTCTCAACTCCTCACCTGGCGGTTTGAATCTATACTCTTCATATCGAACTCCATCTCCACTCTGAGCCTTGCTCAGTGTCTCTATCTTAGATTCTAAACGCACGATTCTCTCCTCTAATTCCTCTACTCTCCTATCCGGTGGATCCCCACACTTGAGTCCTATCACCTTCTCTAGACTCGGATCACTCATCACCTTCTCTTCATCTCTCTCATCCTTCTCACACTCACCCACTAACGATACCGCCTGCACTCTATCACCAGGCCCTCTCGAATTCATAACCTTAAAAACTACCGATTCCTCACCCGCTCTAAGTGTGATGGTTCCTAAAAAGACATCTATGAGAGCTTTAGCGGTGTTCAAGAATGGGCGTCCTCAAATTAACGGTACGTTTTCATCGGCTTCCATGTCGAGAATGACGAAATCGGCCGGAAAAACGAACTTATCCACCTTAACAAGCAAATTCTCAACTATGCCCCTCGGGTGTTTCACGGACCTATCAGCTAAGGACAATGTCATTCGGGTAGGTGAAAGCTCGCCTAAGTCTAGCTTCTCGTATAGAGAAAAGGGCATCAAATTGATGCTAGCACCTAGGTCAGCTAAGGCTTTAGTATTGGTGTTACTACCGAATAGACAAGGAATTGTGAAAACACCGGGATCGGTAAGCTTTTCGGGAAGCTGATTTGAGACAACGGCCGAACACCCTCCATGCAATGGAACATTCGACAACTCCCCTAACTTCTCCTTATTCCTAAGAAGGTCCTTTAAAAATTTCGCGTATTTAGGCATGGACTGGAGTGCCTCGATAAAAGGAAGATTAATCTTCAATTGCTTGAAGATGTCTAAGAATTGCCCGTATTCCCTCGAGTATTTTTGATTCTTAAGACGAGAAGGGAACGGGACATACGCATGGTTCACTAAAGACGAAGGCCTAACATCCACGGGAGGTTTCTCTACTCTCTTCTCACTTTGAGACTCACCGGGCTGTGCGGTACTTGCTGGGCGCAGCCTCGATTGCACTTTGCCGCGAGCCTCCATCTCTATCTCTTCGTCTGCAATATCTCCCTCCTCATCGACTACTCTCTCCTCTACGCTCGGGTCCCCTACGGTTTTGCCACTACGGGTGGTAATGGCCTTTACATGAGCATTCGGGTTAGGTTGGGTGTTACCCGCAAACTGACCGGGTAATCTCTCCTCTAACTTCCTAGACATATCACCTACAACCCTTTGAAGGTCTTGGAAAGCAGCTTGGTGATTCTTAAGCATAAGGTCATGTTCGCTAAGTTTCTTTTGTGTGGTTTGGTCCTTAACAATTAACTGACTCATCATGGACTCCATCCTTTCTAGACTACCCCCAAGATCATAGCTTGAACCTTGACCTGTTTGAACCTGACTACTTGACCCCCCATCATTAACCTGCCCATTTGAACCCCCACCAAAGAGTGAACCTAAACCCCTATTTGGATTTTGAGCTATTTGAAAACCAGGGGGTCCGTTTGAGCGAAAATTGTTGTTAGCAGCAAAATTATTATTGTTATTACGCCAACCCGAACCAAAGTTATTATTACCAAAACCACTAGGTTGACCTCTACCTTGACCCCCTCCTACAAAATCGACTTGCTCCTCACCTACTAGCAGTGGACACACACTCGTGTCGTGACCCCCTCGACAATACTCACATTTATCTATCTTAGCCTTAATTTCCTTAAGTTCCCTAGACATGTTTTCCAATACAACGGCTAAACTAGGATCCATGGTGACATGGTTCACCCCTCGAGCGGGTGCACTAGTAGTGGTATTGGAATTACCACTTTGATACCTCTGATCGGATCGTGATTGGGATTGAGACTGAGCAAATGCCTCAAAACGCTCTAGACACTCAGCAACTGTAAGAATACCCATCATATGCCCCCCCGCATTAGTGTCGAACCTATCACGAGTCTCTTGGGTGAGACCGTTATAAAATTTCTCACATAAAGCCCAATTGGAAAGACCATGCTGGGAGCAACGAGCACACAGGTTTTGGAAACGCTCCCAAGCAAGGTAGTAGGGCTCGTCGGGCTCCATGCGAAAGGAGTGGATTTGGTCTCTAAGGCGTGAGGCTTTAGCGGGCGGGAAATACTTATTCAAAAAGGCTTGACGAAGCCCCGCCCATGTGGTAAAGGTACCGGTTGGTTGAGAATCCAACCAAGTAGCCGCACGGCCGGCTAATGAGAATGGGAAAAGCTGTAGGTAGGTGGCATCGTTGGGTGCACCGTGAAGGCTAAAGGTAGCTCGCATACGAGAGAAACGGTTGATGTGGGTCGGGGCGTCCTCATCGTCTCGGCCATGGAATTGGATGGTATTGGTGATGGCTTGCATGGCATAAGATGGAATCTGCCATGAGTTGTCGTTGACTATGGGTGGAACGGTGATGGGTGAAGCGAGGCCGGTGAAATTTTAGGTGGCTTGCTGATGGACGGTTTGCCTAGGGTTGGCCATTGGTTCTAAGTTTTCTGGATTACTAGAGGTACTAGAAGTAGGACTATCGGGTGGGGAAACCTTGGGTGAAGTTTTAGGTGAACGGTTTGGCGAAGGTGGTGGTGTAGGAGGTGGGGTGGGTAACGGGGTGGAATCGAAGTTGGGGAAACGAGAAGAGGATGAAGAAGTAACATGAGGGCCTTGGCCCAATTGAGATGATGACTGCTTGACTGGTGGTGGAGGTCCGTGCGAGCGCAGATGTGGCATCCACTACAAGCAAAAACCTGAACACAAGAAAAGCAAACAGAAGTTACCACGACTCAAGATGAAAATAAAAGACACAAAACAAAATAAAACACGTAGCACGTATTTGTCACTGAAATCTATCAAAGCTAATGAACGCGATTGCCAAGAGTCCCCGGCAACGGCGCAAAAAACTTGACGTGTGCTAAACAGACTATAAAAATGAACTAAATTAGACTCCCTAAGCTAGACACTACAAAGCTTTAAATTTATAAAAACAGACTCTCTAAAACCTAAACCACACAACCGGCAAGTGTACCGGTCAATGTAGTATAGCCTAAGCAAGTCCGGATATCGAACCACAGGACTCTATGTATCACGTGAATTAGACTCTAACAGACGCTGACAGACACGACTTAACTTGTTTATTTGTTTGGGGGGGGGGGTGTTACGGAAAATCTTGGAAATCTATATTAAACTACTAAATTAAACTAGAACTAGACTAAAGACGAATAAAGACTGAGGACTTTTCTTATATGAGAACGAGACCACCTAGACTAGAATCCTGGATTGTTTTTAAGAATTACCGATTAAGTTAAGTGCACAAGTTATGGAACCGGGATCTTAAAGTACTAAACCTATTAAGAACCATCGAGGCCCCTCGACCCTTCTCAAGGAGAAACCTGTGGAGCTACCTAGGCCGTTAATCCTACCGATTATTAGACGTCTTCCCAGTTGTCTAATTATTGTGTAAGTACCCTAATGTTGACCTATTCTTTCCCAATCCTAGATCTAGGGTAGTTTGAAGTAATTAATTTGACTTGATAGACTAATAAGACCGACAGGTAAACCAAGACATAACCTTTCCCAAGGCCTATCTAAAGCAATTCGCCGGGTAAGACCTACCAATAGCCCCTCACTTCCCAGGTATTAGGACTAGTAGAACACTAAGACTTAGCAAATTATTATCAGTTACTTCTAGGGTTTATTGGCCAATTCTCCCTAAAGAGTTAAGGTTTTCTAACGTGATATAAACACTCACCGAAATCTTAAACCCTAATATGACTCTATGTTGTGATATAGACCGTCACTAAGAATGATATGAAGCAAATAATAACAATAAACCGAATCAAAGCATGCATATACATCAAATCATTAAATCAAACCGCTTACAAAACACAATTAATCCATAACAATCATGCAAATAACATAAACGGTAAAAACTTTATATCAATCCATTCATCAAGTCTAGGCGGTTAATAAATCTAGCCGAGCATGTTCATAAACGAAAACAAATCAAAGATGTTCAACAAAGAATTCATCATAACAAGTTTCGTAAGAAAAGACAAGAACAAAGAACTAGAAAACCCGATTAGATCTTCAAGTCTTCTTCCCCGAACTCGTACCAATGATTCCTAGGCTTCAAGATCTCCGAAAACGCTCTAAGATTGCTCAATAATCGTCCAAGAAGTCCCTCCAGTCGTAAATTAGGGTTTACCCACGTTTTGGATGGTTATCAATCACTTTCCATAAAAACCCTTTACTAAATTCGTAATAATTACCAAATCAGAACGTTCTGGCTGGGCGCCAGAAAATCAGGGACTTGGTGGTGGGGTGCCACCTTGTTTTTCAGCTCATTAACTAACTTCAGACTCTCGCCTGGTGCCAGAAACTTGCTCAGTGGGTGATGGGGTGCCAGAAAGTGATTTTTCAGCTTTTAAACTCTATTTCAACTCTTCAACCTTTCCAACATGCTTCAAGACTTGACACTTCAATATTTTAACTCGTTTTACTCGGTTTCTCGCATATTTGAGCATCAAGACCTGCAAAACACGATTTGATCAATAGTATACATATTCTAACGAAAATCAAAACTAAATATAACGAAAACTATACAAACTTTACACGAATAAATGATGTATTTTGCAATACATCAGGTACTCCACCGGCGACATATGCTGGCCTAACCCATCTACAGGTATAGCAAGAAGAAAATCTTGTGCATGTGGTGCTCGGAGACACTCAAAAACGGCTTTTTGTCTAACGGTCAAGTCAAACTGCACTTCGATTTCGTGGACAATTTTACTAAAAAGAGCACTCGCCAATGCATGTTGGGCTTTAGGGGGGGTGGTGTCCTTATTAGTGAAACCGTTGAAGTCAAAGCTTGGAATCGTATCACGAAGACAAGCCAAAGCACAAACATAATCAGAATCCATACCGCATGTACCACTGTCTCTTAAGATGTGGTCCTGTAACACCCACGATTGGGCCCTCGAGGCCACAAAAGCATAGGATGAAGCCTCTACAGCCGAATACAACCCCAAACCTCCAAACCTAATAGGTAAAGAAGCAAGTCGCCACTGGAGGTCTCCAAAGAAAGGACCTCCACAAACCACCAATTCCTCAATCGCCTCACGCAAACCTTTGTCAAAGAACAACGCTGCATCTTCCACGTGTACAGGTTGGCATGTCCTCAAGCCAAAGAAAAGTTTGGCAATGCCCATACAGGATCGAAGCAAGAGTAGTTCACTCTGCGGGTCACCTAATTTCGGTAGAAGACGCATCAAATCTACTGCCTTAGCAGCTCTTTTCTTTGCCAACCCACTAATAAAGCTTGCGTCTCTACTAACAGCCCCCCCAAGAAGCTTCACCCCCACTAATGGCCTCCCGATGTCCTTAGGAAATAACCCTTCACGAAACTTGCTACCATCACAAGAAGGCCAAAATAGCTCAGTTTTCTTAATATTAAGTTCAAGACCCAATGTTGGACCCGACACCCTAATGATGTCCAACACTCTAGCCACCTCTTCTGAACCTCCAATGACAGTCCCATCATCAAGATACCAAGCATGAAGGAGAAGCTTGCATTTGTCTCTAATCTGATGCACAAGGGGGTGCAAAACAAGAGCGAAAAGAAGTGGTCCCAATGGGTCCCCTTGCTGAACTCCCGTGGTAGACCAAATGTGCCCATCTCCAAGATACAATCTTGCTGGCTGCCCATATAGAAATTCCACCCACAAAGAAATAGAAGGGCACCTCATCCTGACCTCACGAAGTAAGGCTGATCTATCCACCTGGTTAAAAGCATTAGAAAAATCTACCGTAAGCATTGCAAGAGACCCATCAGTGTGACGTTCACTTAGAACCCTATTGACGCTGTCTAAAATGGCCTCAGCGCCACCCGACACACCGACCCCAAACTGAAAATCATTAAGGTACTTGGTCATTTCTTTACCAACACCCTTCATAGCAACCATGGAAACCAAACGCCTCCATATAGTACCCACTGCGATAGGTCTAATCCCATTGTCGGGTTTTAAAAGCGGTGTAAGGGGAGCAGACGCGACAAACTCTGCCAAACACGATGGGCATTTCCCCTAGCCATAAGTTGACTACCGCAGTGATAGCGCATAAAAGATCAGTGGCAATAGCAGACCCCTCTCCACATAAAGCATCCAAAATGTGTTGTGCCCTCAAGCCATCCCTCCCACATGAGGTTCCTTTAGCAAACGATTTAATGCAGCAAAGAAAACTATCCACCTCTGCGACAAGGGGAGGCTCAGAATATATAGTACCTGGCATAGATGGAGGTTCTCTGTACGGGTGTTTAGCCTCTAAAGCCTGTACGGTATTATCATTGTACGGAGCAACACCGACTGAACATAACACCTTCACTGCAGCTGTAAAGTGTCCATCAGCAACTTTTCGAAGACACTGCCTAACATTGGTATTACTAACAGTACTCTCCTCAGGATTATCAACACCTCCTTGACCTAGAGACCCCACCGTAGGACTATCAAATATATTTTTAACTAACATAAAAATACCATCTTCTTTCCCCCATGTGGCTAAAGAATTCAGAATTGATCTTTGTTGCAATGCCTTCCTATTCCCAGACCTTCTTTCTTGCCTATTTTTTGGTCTGACCACTTGCAAAGTGCAGCGAGGAAGAAGGAACAACCTAACCCATGCTTCAATGGATCTAGGTTGGGCAACCACTTTGTAGAGAGCGGTTTTCAACGCCTGAGAGAAAGCCAACCGACAGCTATGAGGGATGCTCTTCACGATGACAATGGGTGCTTTAAAGACACGATCTAGTAGAACGGTATCCAACATGAGCGACTCATGAACACTGGTCACGTGCGCCTTGGGAGAGGGCCTCGAAATCCCTATAATGTAGCTATCTATGTCATTATCACGATTGGTAAAACGGACAAGCCCATCGGGGTGATGGCATGCACGACTCAATGCATGTATACTCAAACACTTCCCACACATCCATTGGCCAAAAAACTTCAAAGTACCTTCTACGTCCATGAACAACCCATGGTCCGTAGAAATAGGCTCACGTACACTTCTACGTTCATCACTAGAAAGGTGCAACCTCTTGAGATGAGAGATCAACCGAGAAATCCCCTTATTTCCCACTTCACCATCCGGGCAACAATGAAACATACGAAAAGGACATGGCCAGGAGCCACTCAAAGGCGAAGAAGGGGTTGTCATTAAGGCTAAATAAATCACGATTCAAGTGGAGACATGAAATTTGGATGTAAAAACCAAAATTTAAGCAAAGGCATTTCATTAAACATTTGGAGTGCATCCATAAAAAATGAATTAGGGATTGGTAAAAGGTTTGATTTTGACTAGATGAAAAAGGTTTGGAAAGTAATGTTGGTGAATGAATGGAACGTTGGTGAATGAATGAAAAGTAATTTACGAAGTGGAAAAACAAAATTTGAAAAAGTGGAACTAGGGCAGGGATGAGAGACGAAAATATAATGCATTAGTCAATGTTCGTATTTCTATAAACTCAACGTTAGTATTTTCAAATCGAATCAAGTTATACAATAAATACACACCGAATAAAAAAATCATTAGAAAATGCATTATATTTCTAATTGGTGCGGTATCCCAAGCATCTACGTGTTTTCAGTTAAAGATCTTTTAGAGCTTCATAAAAATATTCCGAGAAGCCCTTTGAAGAAGACAATTTTACAAGGGGTTATTATCATAACATGTTGGAGGATTTGGAAGCGGCGAAATGAGGCGACATTTCAAAACAAACGAGCTAAGGCTGTAGAGATCGTGTCCGATGTCAAAGTTTTTGGTTTTTTTTGGTATAGGTATAGATTTAAAAAAGATACTGTCGGATGGGATAAATGGTGTAAATTCAAATTGATGTAAGTTGTTTTGGGGCGCTATCTCCGCCTTGGAGATAGTCGGCCTTTGGTTGTTTTAATGAAAGTTTAATCTTAAAAAAAGTAGAAAAAAACACAATAATCATTCCTTAAAAAACACAATAATCATGCCTTGCATTAACAGAAACATTCACAAAACAACTGTTTTTCTATTTAACCTTAATACACCACATATTACAATTATATTTAAAATACTTACAATAACATCTTTAAACATTCATAACTTGAATCATATTTGAAAAAAAAATGTCATATTAATTTAATTTAATTTATTTATTTAATTTAATTTATTTAATTTATTTATTTATTTAATTTAATTTATTTAATTTAATTTATTTAATTTATTTAATTTATTTAATTCTATTAGATTTTGGAACTTACATGAACAGCGATTTAATATATTTTTTTTCCTTTTTGACTTTTTTTTCCCTTTTGGTCAAATCAATTTACGATTTTGTCCCGCTTTAAAATAACGATTTTGCCATTACCCTCAATGAAAAATTACACTTTTGCCCTCGGTTCAAAATGACGATTTTGCCCCGTTTAAATTTACACTTTCACCATTAGTTTTGTTTCTTCCACTCAAGTAAATTACGATTTTACTCACAATTCAAATTTATTATATTCTACTTCTAAATGCCATACAATAAATTAATTAAATTATTTTACAAGTGGTCCCAGAAATTTCAAATAGTACACACAAAAACATACACATGAAAGAAATATTATTATGTTACGAACGTAATCAAATCCAATCTGCTAACGGGAGAAACGCCTGTCACCGCGCTTTTCTGCAAATTCAAATCAAATTCTTTACTTGCAAAAACAAAAACAAAAAAACCCCATTTTATTAATCACCGGTTACCGCCCCATTCCTCTCAACATGAACCCTAATTTCACCCATCATTTTCCCCTCTTTACATCTTCAAAAAGATATTAAATTTGTGTTTTACAGTAACAAATCTACCTGGGTTTCTGAAATCTTTACATTTTTTTATGGATCCAAGTGTTGCAGACGGATCTGCATCCAAGGTTTTGCTTTGTTTATTTGTTATGAAATTGTTGTTGATTGGATATTTGGATCCATTTTCGTATGAATTTGATTGGTGTGGTTCATGATTTTCAGAAAAGATTTGCTGAAGAAAGTGATGAGTTTGAAGAATTTGGAGCAAAAAGAGCAAAAATTAGAGATCTTGAATCGGTTTTTCGTTCAGAAGGTGAATTGTTTAGATGTGCTTTAATTTGATGAGTTTTTTTAGTTTTAAATTTTCAAATTTGGGATTTATTTTTTGTGGGTTTTGGATTTAATGCAACTTTATGTTGTCTGTTTATGTAAAAATTTGATTTTGTTTTTATTTGAATTTAAATTTAAATTTGTGTTCAAGCAGGGAAAATAAAGCATAACATAGCTTCAGCAATTGATCTCAATGGTCCATCATGTGCTGATGACACAACTTTATCGCAATCGAAGATGAATTGTGTAAAGTCGAGAGGTTTAGCGTTTGATCTAAACATCGAAGATGATCAAGATCAAGTGAAACCGCGTGATTCATTGTCGGAATGTGGGAGTACTTGTCATTTAGGGGGCGAGCGAGACTCGATGAGGGTTTGGAACGAAATGAAGCGAAACGGGTTTTTATCGTCTTCTCATGGAGGTGTACCCGTCCCACAAGCTCCAAAACCGCGAGGGAGAAAAAAGGGAAAAGAATTGGTAATTAAGAAAAAAATAGAAATTGCGAAGAAAGAACAAGTGGACAGATTCGCAAAAGTTGCTGCTCCAAGTGGGCTTTTGAATGAGTTGAATCCCGGGATTATAAACCATGTAAGAAACCGAAAACAGGTTCATTCGATAATTGAAAATCTTGTGAGATCCGCAAGAAGTGATAGCAAACGTGGTGAAGGTGAAGAAGTTCGTGATGATTTAGCAATGAAGGATCGAGAAGTTGTTGCTAAAACGAGTCATTATGCTTCGTTTAATAAGTTAGAATGTGAAGATGATACACTTGCATTGAAACATTCGTCGTCAGGAACTTTGACATCGAATGTGAGCTCTTTGTCCAATGAAGAGTCGGGCAACGTCTCCACTGTCAATTCGCTTTCCGTTAGAGGTAAGTTATTGATCTCATTGTCTTATGATCTGTTGTGGATTGATTAACTTATGAATGAGTAAAGTTGGGTTATGTTTGTCTTTAACGGGTCAAACAAAACAAAAGAAACACGTTGAAGCGGTCAAAAGTCATCCAAGACGTGAAAGTTAGATTAATATCGTAAAAATGTACGTTTTTTTAATCGATTTTAACACATTACTTATTTATATAAAATTTTAATAGGGGTGGACAAAAAAACATTATGTGCCAACCCAATATGGCCCGTACAAGATACCTGTTATAATTTGTTAAATAGCTTGCCTGCCTGACCCACCCGTTTTTGTCATAGTAACTAGTTAATCTTTTGTATATAATCTTGCATCAAACAGAAAATGAATGAGATAGGATGATTAAGAAAAAAAAATATTTGCTTAGTCTTGAACAGTTTTTTTTTTAAAGTTTCCAGGATCCCAGTTTTATAAATATTGTTATAACTCATTACTAATTCTCAAAAGTAAAGAAAGAATCTTTACCTAATATTAGGTATAACTAACTCTCAATATCAAAGAAAATATCTTTGCCTAATATTGGGCAATTTCTCTTCATCATTATGGGACCTCATATTCGCGGTATTACCAGTGGCGAAGGTTGAGATTTCCGACCGGGGGGGGGGGGGTCGAAAACGTACATACCCAAAAATGTCTATAAAAGGGGGGGGGGGTCAAAAATGTGTATAGCAAAAAAATTCTATACGAAAACTACATACTCTCCACTACTGAGCGAAAAGTTCGGGGGATCGGCCGCCCCCTCCCGCCCCCACTATGCTACGCGCCTACGCCCATGGGTATTACGGTAGTAGAATATAAAGTGGCCAACAAAGTAGAATATAGTTTTTAAGATAACCGCGTTTAAACATAATGTTGACACATTATGGGTACTGTTTGTATTATTAGCAGCTGCAAGTGTTGCTTCTCAATGGTTAGAACTTCTTCAACAGGACATCAAAGGCCGTCTTGCAGGTAAACGATAATATATAATTCAAATCACTGATAACATGTCCTTGGTTAGAGTATATATGAACATGAATAATATATAGTATTTTGTTTTTGCAGCGTTAAGGCGAAGTAGAAAAAGAGTTCAAGCTGCAATCCAAAGAGAATTACCGCTATTGGTATCAAGAGAATTGGTTTTTAATCAAGAAAACACAGGAAATGCTGACTTGCATAGAGCTAGATGGGGTCCTCTTTTTGATCAGATGGATAATGCACTTTCAGAAGAAGAAAAGCATTTGGCGAGTTCATTGATTTAATATTTTATCACAACAAAATATGCATCTATATTATTATTATTTTTTTATTTTTTTTTTCGGGTTTTTACAGCATATGCTGGCCCTATTCTATATATCATAGAATCCACCATTCAAAAAAAAATCTATATTATTTTTTATATTTTTTGTTGTGTATATTTAATTTTTTCGCCTTTTAACGTTGATTATTTACAGGAGAGCTCGTTGAACCAAGTGAATGAAATGCTAATGCATTGTAATAACGGTCTTCTACAATTTCATCCGGAACACAGTTTGCAAAAGCAAACCATTGACTACAGGTAACAGTTTCTTTCAAGTAAAGAAACCGACTTATTTTCAAAATCTAATTTTGATTTTGATGACATGCAGAAATTTGAAAGCAGAACCGAGCGCATACAAAGATTTAGCTGTACAAGCTGCAGCAGCAGCCATCTACTCAACATCTAACTTTTTGCGATCGATGGAAAATCTACCATGTTTCTGATGATTTCTTGACGTCCGGTAGTGATATGTAACGGTGTTTGTCAAGTTATAGTTTGCATTTTGGTGCATACTAGGAGCCATTGTGATATTAATTTCTAGTTTAGTTTCTTTATGACATTTAGATGCTGAATTCGAGTGTGTTTGTAGCAGTTTTATGTTTTTTGTAGAGCAAAAAGAGTTAATTTTTGCTAACTTGTTCATGAAAGCTAATGAGAGTTTGCAATACTATGAACACATTGTTGTTTTCATTTTAGGAATAAAGGATTTTAATAATCCCAACTATTGTATATTGGCCGACAACGGTCCCAACTTCAGAAATTCCGACTGGCGATCCCATCTTTTCACATATTGGCCTTCAATGGACCCTCACTAACAGAACCCTAATGCCGTTAGTCTCCGATTGCCGGAAAAAAACGTTTTTGGTCGGAAAAATGTTCCTAAAGGTTCGATCTATGGTTACAAGAAGGTTTGGGACGAAAACTTTGAGTTTTCTGGCCAAAAAGTTGAGTTTTACAGTCAAAAAGAAGTTTTCCGGCGAAAAAGGAGTTTTCTGACGATCTTAATAATTGAGGCTTTTACTAGAAAAGGTTCCTAAAGGTCCATAATAAAGTTACAAAGAGGTTTGAGACGAAAAACTTGAGTTTTCCGGCCAAAAAGGAGTTTTCCGGCCAAAAGCGTTTTTCCAGCGACTGAAGACTAACGGCGTCAGGGTTCTGTTAGCTAGGGTCCATTGAAGGCCAATATGTGAAAAGATGGGACCACCAGTGGGAATTTTTGAAGCTAGGACCGTTACCGGCCAACAAGCAATAGTTGAGATTATTAAAATCCATTATTCCTTATTTTAATGGTTGTAATTTGTTTGTGATTTAGGTGCCGTTTGGGGTGTAAACGAGTCTGAAAATGACATACTTTTGAAATATAAGGCTGTGTGAGAAATGAATGGTCGTTTTCAGATTGTTCTTTTTATATAAGTATAGTTCCAACTTTTATTTAAATAAGAAAATTCTAGAGATAAACTAAGATGAATCCGCTTTATATAATAAGGAGTAAAGTACATGGATGGTCCCTGTGGTATACCAAAATTTTGGATTTGGTCCCTAGCTTTCCAAAAGTACACATATGGTCCTTGCGGTTTGCACTTTGTAACGCATTTAGTCCCCAGCTTTTTCCAAAAGTACATGGATGGTCCCTGTGGTTTACCAAAATTTTGGATTTGGTCCCTAGCTTTCCAAAAGTACACATATGTTCCTTGCGGTTTGCACTTTGTAACGCAATTAGTCCCCAGTTTTTTCCAAATGTACATGGATGGTCCCTGTGGTTTGCACTTAGTAACCCATTTAGTCCCTAACTTGGACACACTAAAACCTTTATATTTGTTGGTTGAGGACTAAATGCGTTACAAAGTGCAAACCACAGGGACCATTCGTGCACTTTTGGAAAGCTAGGGACCAAATCCAAAATTTTGGTAAACCACAGGGACCATCCGTATACTTTACTCTATAATAAGTGAGAAAGATAAAAAAAGATTTAACCCAATTTTCTAATCCATTTATAAGCTTTAGGGTATAAATCCCGGTTAGAGGTTGACATGTCGAATGTGATTAAATTTAACACAACTTAAACACATCATGTTTATTAAAGATTAGACATGCAAACAAACATGATATGTTTAGTTTACTAAACCTGTTAGACTCTTCAACATAAAACCTAAATAATTACATGTCATATTCGTGTCATGTAGTTTTTTAAACTTATAACCACTAGTCCACTAACCAGCATTTTTCGTTTTTATACACATTCACTTATTCCTAAACTTCACGCCAAACACACCCTTATTATCTTGTTTGTAGTGAACATTTATAGCAAATAATTTCAATCATTAACCAAAAAGTTTGTATGTATGAAAATAGAGGTTAAGAGTTCAAATCCAATACTTATAAATGTGTAAAATTAATAGTCCCATTCAAATTTTAGATGGTCAGTAAGTTAGCTAGTTAGCTGGTTAAAAAAAAGTAAATTGTCAAAATCGTTAGGTTCGGGCACATATGCCAGTTTTATTCAAAAACAACTTTTTTGTACCGTATTGTCCTTCACTTTTGGGCTAATTTGTTATTTTCATCCAAACGTCTAACTTATTTTGCCAAAATCGCCCATGAAATTTGAGATTTTTTGGTCATTTTTATCCAAATATATGCCAGAAAATTAACCCAAATTAGACGTTCAGATAGAAATGACAAAAAATCTTAAAAGTGAAGAACGATATGATACCAAAAAGTTGTTTTCCATAAAACTGGCAAGCATGCCCAAACCTCATGGACGATTTTGACAATTTACTTAAAAAAACACTAGATCGTTATATATTATTTATATTCATCAAATCACAAACAATAACCACCCAAATTCAGTTAATAATTTCGTTAACCCCCCAACAATTCAAATCATCAACAGCAACAATTACTTAAAATTATTTACACTTTAACCACCTGATGAATCCACCTATTTCCACTTCCACCCCTTCCAACTTTTCACTGCACCAGCCAACAATCCCTGAACTGAGAGAACACATTCTGATGAAAACTCTTCACCTTCATCAAGCAAAAATGCGTACAACCAAACCCTAATCCACCACCACCATTCACACTACTCGTCTTCAACAAATAACACGTACTCCTACATTCATCTCCTTTAACTTTCCCCTGGATCAACACTCCAAAAGCCCTACCTCCGTCGTCGTCCGGAGCTTCCTCGCCGGTGGTTATCTCTTCCACCAGTATCACTCCTTCAAGCGACGGCGATCTGTGCTTCCAGTCGTTCTCCGGCACCGCTTTCTTCGTCTTCACCTGACCATCGGCGTAGATCTGAACCAGCAACGGCGCTTGTGTTATGTTCTTCACGATCTCCGTCACCGATTTCCGCATCCATTCGTCTAGGTTTTCAGAAACCCTAGGGCTCTCAATTGAGGATGTACGATCGTTGAATTTATCAATGCTTTTATTCGTTTGTAAACTGCAATTGAAAGCAAACGCGTTAACCGCCGTAGAGAGTCTGTGTTTACCGGCGAGATTGGGGATTGTGAGGTGACTGAGATGTGTGAATTCAGAAACACGAGGGGATTGTTCGTGATGCTTGCGGATCACGCAATCTCTAGTTACTCCGTGATGCATCCCTAAACACGCCATTTAATTTTTTTTTTTTTTTTGACGGAGTTACGGTGGTTTGACCGACGGAGTTAAGATGGTTGACGGAGGGACTGTTGTTCCAATATGATGGGCAGGCAGATTAATTGGTCAAGTTGAGGGTTTGATGTTATTTATAGGGAGGGTGTTGGTTGGAGGTGGTGTGGGTTGAGGATGTTACTTGGGAATATGGGTTAGATGAATATACTTGGCGGTTTGTTCGGTTTTATTATTGTTATTGTTATTATTATTATTATTATTATTATTATTATTATTATTATTATTATTATTATTATTATTATTTTGTGGAAGGTGTGAATTATTCGTAAATATCAAGAAATTTAGCATACATTGTCTTAACCGGGTCTGCGTTAGAGAGCCCTCGCACAATAGATCTCTAATTTAAACCTCTCAATGAGAAACATCTATCACCCAGACTCGAACTTGAGACTTGAGGGTGAAAACTCACACAGGCCCACCATAGGTGAAACTTAAATACCTGTGGCCACCACTAGAGCACTAGTGATGGTTGTTCGGCTTTAGCTAATATTTAAAAATAAACTACCATCAAGGACTCGTATGTTTTGGCAGATACGAAAGCGCGTATGTATACGAACTAAATTATGTATTTTTGTTGTGTATATATAATGGGGTAAAGGTGTAATGGAACATATGAGTTATTTTTTAGTGAGTTAAATTTAAAGGAAGGAGATGGAGGAATAGAGAGAGAGAGAGTGGAATGATAATCAATCAAAAAACAAAAATGGAATAGTAAGGATGAATAAAATTTGATAACTAAAAGAGAGTAAATAGGTTTATAAAAAGTTAAATATTACTAATATGAGTATATGATATCTTATTGGTGTTCATGGTTTGGTTTTAGTGGGGTTTAAATCAAACTCTTAAGTAAAATTGTTAGTAATCATTTTTTTTTATTATTGTAAAATCAATACGAAGGTTAATGTACAATAGCTCCTTGACGTGTGACGATATGCGACTTAATTATGCATGATTATTTGTAAATTACGCACATTATAAATTTCAAACCCTAATTGCGCATGAAGAAGAAAGCATGCATGGTCAAAACACAAATCATGCATAGGGTGGTTTGTACCCTAATTACGCGTATTATATCATAATTACACAAACTATTTGTTGGTTGCGTACTGTCGCACGTTAAAAGATTTTTGTATTTTAAACTTTCTCTGTAAATCAAAACGATACTATTGAGATACCAAATCAATTTAATTAAAATGACGTGATAACACATAATTACATAAATCAGAAACTTAAAACACTTGCATAATCGTATAAGCAACTATATAAATGATAACAACATAATTACATAAATCAGATAATTAAAACACTTACATAATCGTATACTATATAAAAATTATTATGGAAGCACATCAATGCTTCTAGTTTTTTTTTTTTTTTTTTTTTTTTTTTTTTTTTTTTGGAGTTAATGATGTATTTACTGTATAAACGTGACAATGACATATCTGTATGTAATTGGTCCTGCATTCAATTTTTATTTTAAATAACATAATCATGTAAAAATTAGTGCGTGTGGAAAATTATTATTTAGGCTCGTGAATGGCAAAGAGACCACGTGTTTATGTGCGGAGTAACGCGAGTTTGTCTTAGGTCCGCGTGTGTCCAATCGATCTTACCCCGCCGTTTTACCTACGTGGCTTATCCTACGTGGAATTTCTGCAATGTCATACTTTAGTTGTTACATGTTGACAAAGACTATATTTTTTAAAGTTACAGTTTTAGTCCTTTATGTTTGTAGCAGGTTGCAATAGATAACCTTTAACTTCAATAATTTCAGTTAAATATGACATGTGCATTGCACATGAGGGTAGTTTAGTCATTCTAAAAGTATCTTTAACAATATATATATAATTATAAACCCCTTTCTCTCCCACAATGAAAAGCCCACATCCTCTTCTTCCTTCTTCTCCACTTACCCATCACCACACCATCACCACCTGCCACCACACCACTACCCACCCTCACACCACCCCGTCGCAACCACTACACACCACCACCACCACTACCATTACCGTGCCCCCCCCCCCCCAATCTGAACCCTAGCTTGGTGTTATGGGTGAAATTCTGAGCCCATATCCTGGGAAATATCTTGATTTATATCTTGATTGTATGATAACTGCTCATATCCGGGATGCTCATTTAGGATATTGGTAACATCCTGAATGGTATCCTCAGGATTACTAACGGGTTGTGTGCATGAGTACGCGTCTAGTTGCCCAACGTTCATGAAGACCTTTTCTACGGGAGACTCGGTCCAAGTCGTTCACATGAAGCCGTTGAAGCCGCATTACTCGGTCTACAACGTTCATAATGGAATATTCGGAGTATTCCATGTTTATAGGAATTATAGTTTCTATTTCATTACTATAAATAGATGGGTATACCAGATCGAATAGGACATCACGGCTACACCCACTACACTTACACACTTGTTCTCTCGCAACTTGTACTCTCACACAAAGCATTGTAACACTTAGCGATCTGGTCAATATCCTGCACTGTATCCTGATATTTGAAGCAATAGAAGAACTAGGCAGCTGCGATTGTCAGCTCCCGAGGTTTTATGCCGGCGATCTAGATTGATCAAGGGCTTTCCTCGTACATCTCGTGTCAACCCCTTTACTTTTTGCTCATTGTTTGATCGTAGATACAACTCAATATCCTGAGCCGTATCCTGAACACTGTTTTTCCAAACAACATAACCAGCACATTTTCAACACACTTTTTAGCACACTACCTCACTTGACTAATTTGATCACTTAATTGCTTCGGTAATTTTTGACCAAAACAATTTGGCGCCCACCGTGGGGCAAGTGGTGCTCTCTTTACTAAAAAAATTTTGTGAAATCGCTAATCAGTTTTCTATTTTCAAAACTTTTTGCCACTTTGTCCATAATGGCCTCAAGATCAAACATGAGTTCCTCTACTGTGTCTGCTATGACTTCTGCCACTACTGGTTCGGTGCTTCCACCACCTCCTCCAAGGACGATAGCCTCTTCACGACCTCAGGATATTATCCCTACCCGCAGTGTTCAGGAATCTGCTCCTGTTCTAGCTTCTAATGATGAAATTCTTACTTTTTTTGGAAGTGTGCAGGAACAAATGAGGCAGCAACATGAAACAAACCAGATGCTGTTAAGGGAGATACAACTCCTGAAGTCCGGCTCGAGCAGACCTGCTGAGAATATCGTCACTCCATTACAGCCAAGAGCTTTGAACTTTAGTTCAGCCGTGTATACTGAGGATAATAGGGGGAATATTGTGCCCAGCCTCCCTCAGAATCCTACTCCTGAGATACCCTCCTCGGTTAGGATGTCAACCGTGAGGAGCTCAGGATATGTTTCGGGATATGGGCAGAATCCTCCGACTGGTAACGTGTCTAATAATAATAATGCTATTGCCACTAACAGTGTTGGATCTTTGCAGGATATAACTGTAACGTCAGAATTATCCAGGGAGCTTCAGAAATTAAAGGATATGATGTCCAGTGTACCTGGGGTAGTGCAGCCAATTCCTGAAGTATCCCAGGATAGCCACAGGATATCTCGGTTCGTGCATCCTATATGTGATGCTGAAATCCCAAAAAGATTTCAGACTCCGAACATGAAGCTTTACGACGGAACCACGGATCCGGAAGAGCATATTGCCCAGTATAGGTGATGTGCGTAAGTGTGTATATGTTTTTAGATGTTTATTTAAGCCCTTTTTACACTTTTAGCCAAGTTTTAAATTTATAAAACACGATATTTACTAACACTAAACACACATATGGGCAAGTGCACCCATCGTGGACGTAGTATAGTGTTGGTAAGATACCGAGGTCGTCCAAGGACACAAGAGCTTTTAATACCGGTTTATCCTCAACGTCTAATCAAATCAAAAAGTTAGAAAAATGTTTTAAACTAAGAAGAATAAAAACTAACTAAATGCTGAAAAATAAAATAAAATAAAAACAGATAGACAAGATGAATCACTTGGATCCGACACGTGTATTAGTATAACCTTTGATTATTTTCGCACTTTTGCACTTGTTTAAGAGATTATCTTAGTTATTGTAGTAGGCCCCTCTTTTGAAGGCGACGTTACCCTCAACCCAGTAGTTTGAGTCAGCAAGGATACAATCCTAAAGGGTCGGATTATTGAAAGATAATGAATTAAGTTATTAATGCAAATTATGGTAGGCCCCGTTTTCGGCGGTGACGTTACCCTCGACTAAGTAGTCTGAGTCAGCAGGGATACAGTCCTAAATAGCCGGGTTATAGTATTAATAGTAGTTAGCTTATGAGGGGGTCAAAGAGTTTGGATCCCCGCCATCCAATACCCATGGGCATTGAAGGCGGTCCTATTAAATTTGACCCAGGTCCCAAGCAGGACCTCTAAACGCTGAACAAGGGCAAGACCTTTACCAAACCGTTCCCTTAACCCCCGACCGGGTAGCCAACATACCTCCATATAGACCGTGGAGATATGAATGGTGAAAATCTTTTATTTTATATAGACAGTAAAATAATGCCAAGACACCACGGACAAACGATAAGGAAAGATCACCTTCAACATAAGTAACTAGTTATTAAAGTCATTAATACAAAACCAAATAAAAAGTGCAAAAGATTAAAAATAAAAAGTATTATACTAAACACTTGTCTTCACCAAGTGATGTAAGAGACTTAGGCAAACATGGCCTTGATTGTCAAGAACTCTTACGATCAATCTTGGATCCCGAGACGACTCACACACTCTATGATGGACAATGGATGATGGTGGTGGATGATGGTGTTATGGTGGTGATGGGTGGTGGATGAAGTGTGAGAGAGGTGGTGTGCCAAGGGATGAGAGAGAATGAAGCCAAGCTCCTCTATTTATAGGCTGAACAGAACGCTGGACACGGCCCCGTGTCCGCTGGACACGGCCCCGTGCCCGTCTGACATTCTCTCTCTTCATTAATTGTAATTGCAAATTACAATTAATGCGCCTGCTGTACTTTCAACACGCCCCCGTGTCCGCTGGGCACGGCCCCGTGGTGAGCAATGGAAGCTTCTACTGGTTTGTCTTTTCTGCTGCTTCCTGGGCACGCCCCCGTGTTCGCTGGACACGGGGCGTGTTCAGACTTCTGTTCTCTTCTCTTTGTCTTGGGAGGTGCCGTTGAGGGTCCGGGCAGTTTACTTTTGTTCCTTTTCTTGTATTTATGGTAGAATTAGTGGTCTTTTTGCTTCTTTTGTGTTTTTGAGCTCATTTCATCCTGAAAATACAAAAGGAAGACAAAAACACTCTTTTTCCAACATTAGTACTTAAAAAGGGGTAGTTTTATGCCTTAATTGATGTGTTTTATATGTTGCATTTTACACACATCAAATACCCCCACACTTGAACTTTTGCTTGTCCTCAAGCAAAACTCTTTTAATGTGGCTTTACACTCCCAAACGGAATAGGTAGAAGAGAAGTTTTTTTAACTTGTCCTAGAGTGTCGGGAATCCAAGGTTTGTATAGGTTCTATTTTTATTTTATTTACAATCTTATTCGTCATCGTTTATTTTGAACTTTTCATAAGATAAACTACTTAGTTGGGCATAGCATGCCTTATTAAAATTCCATTTATATACAAGTTCACATACCTCACGGGAGATCACTCAATCACTCGGCCGAAGGTGTATATTTAAGTGAATCGCTCGAGAGCGGCACGGATTTACATTCTCCATATGCTTGCCAAGCGATCAATCCTCCTCCTTTTTAACTTTTTTCCTTTGTAAATATCAAGAGGTCTTTTGGGGTGAAGGCTTGGGTTTAAAGGTGGGTGGTTGGTTAGTGGTTAGTAAAAAGGGCGAAAATCGTAACAAGTGTCGGTTTTCGTGAAATACCTTATTTTTGGTGACATTTATTTTTGAAGTATTTCTCCAAACAAGCTTTTTGTAGCTTATGTTTGTTTTTGACTTCATCATTTTTTTTTTTTTTTTTTTTTTTTTTTTTTTTTAAGGAAAGATCACCTTAAATGGTATGTTTATGAAAAACCGAGTTTGTTACTAAAATAAATGTAAAAAAAATGAAAAAGGTTTTTGGTGGGTAAAAAAAAATTGTTTTGGGGGTAATGAAATGAAAGGTTTAGGCTCAAAGGGGTTTTCTAGGGGATTTTGGGTAGGTAAAAAAAATTGAAAAATAATGGTTTTGAAAGAAAAATAGTTAGTCCTAATGCCTCCATCATTTACTTACTTGGGTTTAAGTTGGTAAGGACCGGGAATGTATCGTCGTGGCAAGTTCTAGATTTGTAAAGACCGAGCGGCTATTCACACAAGAAACGAAAAATGAGCATTTAATCTAAATATGTGTATTTTTATGCTCAATAAGGGCTCAAAACTCACTTTTTGTGGGAATGGGTTTTTTAATGTGATCAAGCATATATAATCGAATTTTAGCTAGACTTGTTATACCGGTTCATAATTTTCTTATGTTAGTTCTTTTTATCACGACGCTATCGGTTGTAAGTTTGTAAAAATATAACCCTTTTATAACTTGTTATTCCCAACTTAAACTAAGACAAGTAAATAATAAAAATGAAAAAGTTTTTGAAAAAATTTGGGGTGTTTAGCGGTTCCAATAGAGTTTTGTGTAAGGCTTGTTTTAGGATTTTGCAAAATTCCAAGGTTTTAGCATCCCCCCCACACTTAAATTACACATTGTCCTCAATGTGTTCAAAAATAAAGTTTTTGGTTGATTAGAATATGTAAAAGTGTGTTTAAAAACAAAGATTTGTGTTACTGGCGCTCTGGACACGGCCCCGTGTTGACCGGGCACGGCCCCGTGGTCAAGTGCCAGTAACAAAAATTATAGAAGTGAAACAGAAGCCTGGACACGGGGGCGTGTTCGCTGAACACGGCCCGTGTCCAGTTACCTGAACTGGGTGATTTCCTGCAGGGGGCTCAGCACGGGGCCGTGTTGGTTGGGCACGGCCCGTGTGGAGCCTTCTGTTGTGGAGATTTTTGTCGGTTTGTTCTGTTCTTCTGCATGGTTCCATTTTTTTCTCGTTCCTTTTTTCATCCATTACCACCATGAGTGTGATTGCAAAAACTAAAAGATTAAACTAAACTAAGGATAGGTCCGCGGAATGCCTCCGTGGTGCGCCACGTTTATAAGGGTCCTTGGCTAGACCCAATTCCCGGTCACACGTCTTTTGATTGGGGTGCCTTGCCTCCCAAGTTACACCGTCGGAGAGCGGCATCCAAGCTTGAGTCGATAACCTTCATGTAGTGGATCGGGTCGTCATCCTCTATTCTTTTCCCAACTCCGAACTTTACTTCATCGTCCCCGTATCTCAAAGTTAGTGTCCCGTCATTCATGTCCACTACTGCTTGTGCGGTGGCAAGGAAAGGTCTCCCTAGAATAAGAGGGACCTCGGTGTCTTCCTCCATGTCGAGTATGACAAAGTCAACAGGGTAAACGAATCTGCTTACCCTTACCAAGACATTCTCGATGACACCTTGCGGGAACTTGACTGATCGATCCGCGAGTTGTATGCTTATTTTTGTGGGGCTTGTGGTTCCCAAGCCAAGCCTTTTGAACATTGAATAGGGCATGAGGTTAATGCTAGCCCCTAAGTCGGCCAAGGCATTGCGAACGGGAGATTCCCCTATTGAGCACGGAATCGTGAAACTTCCGGGATCGATTTTTTTTTCGGGTAGTTTATTGAGCACAAGGGCAGAGCATTCTTCGCCTAAATTAACTAATTGCAAATTTTCAATTTTCTTTTTATGTGTAAGGAAGTCCCTCATAAATTTAGAGTATTTGGGCATTTGGGTTAGGACTTCGATAAAAGGAATATTGACATGCAATTGTTTTAGCAAGCTTTCGAATTTTGCGAATTGCTCGTTGGTTTTTTGACGAATTAACCTACCGGGGTACGGAACCCTAGGAGCCTTGGTAGGCTCTGTTGATGGGGGAGGGTCCTTCTCCTGCAGATTTGTTGGCGTTGATTCTTCAGCGGCTGGAGGTACTTCTGCAGGCCCTACGGTCCGGTTTCGTAGCGTGATGAGGTGAACTTGCGCCTTCGGGTTGGTTTCGGTATTGCTGGGTAATGCGCCTTGTGGTCTTTCGGAAAAATTTTGAGCTAGTTGATTTATTTGTTTTTCTATGTTTTGAATGCTAGCCTGTTGATTCCTAAAGTTTGATTCTAATTGTAGGAATCTTTCCGAATTTTTCTTGTCAGTGTCAGAGACGAGGCGAGATATAGTATCTTCGAGCCTTTCTCTTCCACTTTGTTGTTGAGTGAAATTTTGTGACTCATTTCTTGATTGCTGAAAGTTTGTTCGTTGTGGTTGTTGGTTACTACTATTGCCGGGCTCCCTCCAACCAAGGTTTGGGTGGTTTCGCCATCCTTGGTTGTAGGTCCCCGTTGGAGGACCCGACGGCCTAGGTCTATTATCAATGTAGTTTACCATTTCTTGTTGATCGTCCGTTTCTTTCATGCAACTCCAATTTTCATGTGACCCACCACACCCCTCACAAGCCATAACCGAGACTGTTTTTGTTGTTTCTAATTTTTTTATTTTTGAAGAAAGGGCCTCGATTTGGGCTTGTAAAGAGGTGCTTTCGTCTACCTTATGGGCGCCCGGGGCGATAGTTTTATTTCCCCGGGGAGTGTGCCATTGAAAATTGGTTTGAGCAATTTCCTCAATCTGATTATATATTTCGTGTGGGCGTCGATTACCTAAAAGTCCCCCGGAGCTAGAATCAAGTGTCTGCCTAGTATGTGGCAACAACCCATTGTAGAAAGTGGATACTTGTTGCCATATTGCGAGGCCGTGATGGGGACACTTGCGTAATAGCTCCTTGAACCTTTCCCAAGTTTCATATAAGGATTCCCCGTCCTCTTGTGAGTATGTGTTAATTTCAGCCATTAATTTAGCAGTTTTGGAAGGAGGGAAATACTTATATAGAAATTTTTGGGCTAGTTCATCCCAGGTGTTTACCGATCCAGCTGGGAGGGTGTTGAGCCAAGCTTTCGCTCGGTCTTTTAGTGAGAATGGAAACATACGAAGGCGGATGGCGTCGTTTGATGCTCCATTGATCCGAAATGTATCACATATTTCTAAGAAATTAGTTATATGTAGATGGGGATCCTCGTCCGCGAGCCCGTGAAAGGTTGCGGAGTTTTGGAGCATTTGTATCAAGTGCGGTCGAAGTTCGAAGTTATTGGCTTCGACATTCGGGGCATTGATAGCGGCGCCGAGATTACCTACGGTGGGCCGTAAGTAATCCATGAGGGTACGTTGGTCCGCCATTGGGGGTGGGTCACCCGAAACTTTCTCTTGGTTTTTGGCTTTTAACCTTTTTCTGAGAAAGCGTTCGGGTTCTTCTAATGGTTCCTTTATGTCTTTATTGGAACTGGAGCTCATACACTACGCGAGGTTGGCGTCGGGTTCCAAGTCCTGCAATAAAAACAGAAAAGAATGTTGGTCAGAAGGTTCACCACGGCCCCGTGTCGAGCGAACACGGCCCCGTGGTCGGAGGTACAGTGGTTGTTTTTCAGATCCCAGTTACTGGAAGTTGGACACGACCCCGTGTTGCACCGACACGGCCCCGTGGTCAGCCTTCTGTTAACTTGAAAAACAAAAACTGCCAGTAATGTTGCTGAGCACGGCCCGTGTCCGACCAGGCACGGCCCCGTGCTGAGCTCTGCAGAAGCTGAAAAATCTAAAAAAAAAATCCTAAAAATTAAAGAAAAATAAAAAGATGATTAGGCCGTTGATTCCTAACTTTCTTAAAATCCTTGTGTCCCCGGCAACGGCGCCAAAAACTTGATGTGCGTAAGTGTGTATATGTTTTTAGATGTTTATTTAAGCCCTTTTTACACTTTTAGCCAAGTTTTAAATTTATAAAACACGATATTTACTAACACTAAACACACATATGGGCAAGTGCACCCATCGTGGACGTAGTATAGTGTTGGTAAGATACCGAGGTCGTCCAAGGACACAAGAGCTTTTAATACCGGTTTATCCTCAACGTCTAATCAAATCAAAAAGTTAGAAAAATGTTTTAAACTAAGAAGAATAAAAACTAACTAAATGCTGAAAAATAAAATAAAATAAAAACAGATAGACAAGATGAATCACTTGGATCCGACACGTGTATTAGTATAACCTTTGATTATTTTCGCACTTTTGCACTTGTTTAAGAGATTATCTTAGTTATTGTAGTAGGCCCCTCTTTTGAAGGCGACGTTACCCTCAACCCAGTAGTTTGAGTCAGCAAGGATACAATCCTAAAGGGTCGGATTATTGAAAGATAATGAATTAAGTTATTAATGCAAATTATGGTAGGCCCCGTTTTCGGCGGTGACGTTACCCTCGACTAAGTAGTCTGAGTCAGCAGGGATACAGTCCTAAATAGCCGGGTTATAGTATTAATAGTAGTTAGCTTATGAGGGGGTCAAAGAGTTTGGATCCCCGCCATCCAATACCCATGGGCATTGAAGGCGGTCCTATTAAATTTGACCCAGGTCCCAAGCAGGACCTCTAAACGCTGAACAAGGGCAAGACCTTTACCAAACCGTTCCCTTAACCCCCGACCGGGTAGCCAACATACCTCCATATAGACCGTGGAGATATGAATGGTGAAAATCTTTTATTTTATATAGACAGTAAAATAATGCCAAGACACCACGGACAAACGATAAGGAAAGATCACCTTCAACATAAGTAACTAGTTATTAAAGTCATTAATACAAAACCAAATAAAAAGTGCAAAAGATTAAAAATAAAAAGTATTATACTAAACACTTGTCTTCACCAAGTGATGTAAGAGACTTAGGCAAACATGGCCTTGATTGTCAAGAACTCTTACGATCAATCTTGGATCCCGAGACGACTCACACACTCTATGATGGACAATGGATGATGGTGGTGGATGATGGTGTTATGGTGGTGATGGGTGGTGGATGAAGTGTGAGAGAGGTGGTGTGCCAAGGGATGAGAGAGAATGAAGCCAAGCTCCTCTATTTATAGGCTGAACAGAACGCTGGACACGGCCCCGTGTCCGCTGGACACGGCCCCGTGCCCGTCTGACATTCTCTCTCTTCATTAATTGTAATTGCGAATTACAATTAATGCGCCTGCTGTACTTTCAACACGCCCCCGTGTCCGCTGGGCACGGCCCCGTGGTGAGCAATGGAAGCTTCTACTGGTTTGTCTTTTCTGCTGCTTCCTGGGCACGCCCCCGTGTTCGCTGGACACGGGGCGTGTTCAGACTTCTGTTCTCTTCTCTTTGTCTTGGGAGGTGCCGTTGAGGGTCCGGGCAGTTTACTTTTGTTCCTTTTCTTGTATTTATGGTAGAATTAGTGGTCTTTTTGCTTCTTTTGTGTTTTTGAGCTCATTTCATCCTGAAAATACAAAAGGAAGACAAAAACACTCTTTTTCCAACATTAGTACTTAAAAAGGGGTAGTTTTATGCCTTAATTGATGTGTTTTATATGTTGCATTTTACACACATCAATAGGGAAAGGATGGAGATCAACCCTATCCCTCCGGATCTCAAGGAAGCTTGCCTGTGCAAGGGTTTCGGTTCTACTTTAACAGGATCAGCCTTGAAATGGCTGTTAAATGTTCCTCCACATTCGATTACATCATTTGCCCACTTAGTGAATTTATTTAATAGCCAATTTTCTTGCAGTCGGAGTTTTGAAAAACTAACCAGTGATCTTTACAGGATAACTCAAGGACCTCAGGAATCCTTGAGGGATTATTTGAACAAATTCAGTCGAGAATCCTTGGATATCCCACATCTTGATGTTGCAACGGCTGTGCAAGCCTTTAAGATGGGGTTGCAAAAGGACTCTCAGTTCTATCAGGATCTTGTGATGAATCCCTGCAGGAATCTTGATGAAGCTCGTAACAGGGCTCTGAGATATATTCGATTGGAGGATGACAAGAAAATGCAAGAAAGGATGAATGCATCCTCAACATACGGATCGACTAACAGGAAATCGGAATCCTCATATAAGCCATATCGCTCCAAGCCATATGGCAGAAATGATAACAAGAGAGTGAATGCTGTTGAAGACGAGGATCCTGAAGAATATCCTGAATTATCTGAATATTGTTTTTCTGTTAATATACCTGAACTAATGTATGCTATGCAGGGTTTGGGAGATAAGGCTAGGTGGCCTCGAAAGAATCAACAAAAGGCTGATTGGAAAGATAAGTCAAAATGGTGTGCTTTCCACGAAGATTTCGGACATGTAACTGAAGATTGCATTGCTCTAAGAAAAGAAATAAGCTATCTTCTAAGCAAGGGATATCTGAAAGATCTCTTGGGAAGAAAGAAGAATAAAGGTCAGGATACTGTTTTGGTCAAAAATCACTTAAAGATAATGCAACCAAACTTTATGTAAACGGGGAATGATGCTTGGTATGATGAACAAAGTGAAGGATCACTCAAATGTAAAATGCACAAGTGACACAAGGATTTATACGAGGAAAAAGCCCTTGATCAATGAATGATCTCCGGCATAAAAAACCTCGGGTGATGGCAACTACCGATCACCAAGCTTCAATATAACAAACAATATTTTTACAACTTCGGATGGTAACGAGCTAAGTACAAGGATCACTATAGTATCGTGTGTCAAAGCGTGTGAGAAGTGTGTTGTGTCTTCCGAATGTTGAAGAGTGCTACTTATACAAGTGTGTGTGGTCGTATTTTAGGTAAATAACCTAACTATTAGCTCGTTACCCCTTCAAGAATAGAAGTAAATTTAGCCTAAATTATCGCCCTTAAATTGTGCTGAGTTTCCATATTGTCCACAACGTCCATCTTTGATTATGCACATGCCAAAGTAGCGTGACAGGTTCCTTGTTTACGTTGTGAAGAGCGGATCCTACTCGAAATTCCTGCAAGACAACATTAAATCCAAAGAGAACAATCGTTAGTGTGAGGATCCCTAGGATACTCCGTGATCCTGATCCTGGAACTCTTCTGAGGATCACTATCTGCCAAAGAAACAAGGATCACTGGTTAGGATCACATGTAAGGATCACATGTAAGGATCATAAGTCATAAAAATCCAGCCCTAACAATTGTCCCCAAAATATAAGGAGTAATATTGTAAATAAACGAGTTGTATTTTGTTTGATCTTATCCGCAACAAGTTAACGGATAACTAGCCGTTGGAGACGGACTAGCCGTTGCAAACCTTACGTCACAGAAGTGACAGCCCTGCAAATCATCATTATAAATAGGAGTTAGAGATAGGATCAATTTGCATTTAAATTCAAGAGAGACTCCCTTTATATTCTCGTCCGAAGATCAATTAGGTATCTCTTTTCCTCTTTCTTCCTTCTCTTACTCTGTTTTTCTATCTCTTTCCATCATTCTGCAAAGATGTTGCTCCGGAACTCCCCGCACAAGGATCCTAAGAAGAACAGCCCCTTGAAGGGTCAAGGGATCATCAAAGACTCTCCCACCGAGAGGTGCTGTTTTACTGATCCTCAGGTCGACAGAATCCGTCATTGTTTTCCGGCGAACACCATCTTCAAGTCTTTTACTCCCACTGCTTTGAGTGATTTTATTTCTGATACTTGGGTAGCTTTTCCTGTTACTCCGTTCTTGATAGGATATTCGTATCCTTTCCCACAGTTCACTCAATCCTTCTTCTCTCTCACCGACATCTGCTATATCTAGGCCATGCCCATGATCTGGAGGGTGTTATATACCCTTGAGAGGATCATTGAACAAGAGGGGATTGACCTTGGTATGGCGGAGCTGGCTGAGATGTATGATCTTACCACTTTCGGATCCCATCGTTATTTGTTTAAGCGAAAAGCCGGAGAGGATCACCCTATCTTCAAAGTCACCAAGAACGACACAAACTGGAAGCGTCGGTTCTTTTTTGTTAGGAGGGATACCATCCCTGATGGGAAGGATCTGCCCAAAGAGTGGGCTACTCATGGTAGGATAGAGGATCCTGGAAGGATCACCATAAGATTTGTTCCTTAGGATGAGGATCATTGATATTTTCTTGTTTGTTGTGCAGCTATATCCGTTGCTCATCTTAAGTTGACTCCTGCTGCAAAAGAGAGATTCTCGGCTTTTAAGAAACTTGATCCGGAGATAAGGACTTTCCAGGTTGCCACCCAGGATTCTCAAGAAGTATCCTCTGCCTCTGCCACAATGTCAAGTAAGTATTCATATTTATAAAGTAATTCTGTGTAGGATTTCAAATTTAATTAGAATACTTATCTTATTTTGGTTGTATAGGTGCTGGAAAACCTTCTAAGTCTGCCTCAAAGTTTGGCATCGATGATCTGACCAACGTGAAATCCTCACGGAAGAAGAATCCTGCTATCCCAAGCGTTTCAGCCCCTAAAGCACCTATTAGGGGTAAAGGAAAGAAGAGAAAGGCCTCTGAGGATTTACAAGGCCTGCCCCTGCTCCGCCAACAGTTTCTGGACTATTTCAACGAGGTAAGGATCACTGCCCCTGTTTGTTATCCTGACAATTTTGAGGATCACTTGTTTCTGACGTTATGCCTTGTTTCCCTTGTAGAAATTTGCTGAAATAGAGACTTATGTTGGCCACGTCGAGGATCAAGATCGCCAAATTGCTGACCTCCAACAGATGGGTGTGCTGAAGGATCTCAAGATTGCTGATCTTGAGAAGGAGCTCCGGGCTACCAAGGATGATGCTGCCAAAATGCTGATCAACTTTGATTATGAGAAGCATGATATCACCCAGGAAGCCAAGGTTTCTGCTGCAATAACCATGTATAAGATCCAGTTGCAGATGGCTGCGGAAGCTCAGGATCCTGCCTTCGATAAAAGCACATGGGACGTGGAGGGCTGGAAGGCGAGCCTGGCAGAGTTGGAGGATGATGAGGAGGCTGAGGAGATCCCGATGCTTGAAGGTGGTGATGCTGGCAAGGATCAGGGTGGAGAGGCAAGTGGAGCTGGTGGTGATGGTGCAGCGAAGGCTTGAGCTGCAGGATTGGGCGATGAAGGAAACTTCTAGACATATCCGGAGCCCAATTTTTTTTTTGTGGTTGTTGATGTTTTTAAACAATTATGGTCTGTAACTTTGAACAATAGTTTTAGGATTAAGGATCCAGGATCCTTCAGACAATAGGTAGGATTGCAAACGGTGGAGGGATCCTCTGTTTGGGGGATGAAGCCATTGTGATCCTGCCGCCTTTATATCCCTGCATTACTTTTGAACCTATTATCATGGACACCCTTTACCTACCCCAGCGGACGGGCCACGTATTGCTGGTAGATGCTCGGGGTAGGTAATTTTGACAACCTTTGAAGGGTTAATCCTTTTGTTAATAAATAAAATCTTAAACTTTTGTCGCTTATCTTGTGTTATTATCCTTTTTGTTCCTTTAATTCCCCATTGTTTTGATGTACATTTATTAAATAAGCAATTTTGAATAAGTCAGATTGAAAACATTTAGGATATGATCCTTGATCAAATATCCTATAGTTGAAAAATCCCAAAAAGTAGTATATATTTTAAGGATCACAAGTTTAGTTGTCAAATTTCAAGGGTTAGTATAAAGAAACAATGAATAGAATTAAAAACAGTTAAGGATCTTAACATTTTTTCAGGATAACCATAAGTAAAACTTTAATGGATAATAAGGATTAAGGATCCTTAATTGTTTAACTTCGAAAACCTGAAAAAATGGAATATAACTTGGGACTAAGCCAATATAAAAGATAAGTCAGTAACTGGGGACAAGCCCAAAGGATAACTGGGGACAAGCCCAAGGATAACTGGGGACAAGCCCGAAGGATAACTGGGGACAAGCCCAAGGATCGTATGTAAACTGGAGTATGGCCCTTACTGGCGACTATCCATACTTAGTGACATGAAAATGCCAAAACCTTAGCTAACGTGAAAACGTTAGAAACCTTAGGAACGGATGTATGGTACGTCTACCATTATACGTAGGATCCTAGGCATAGCCAGTACGATGAGGTTATCAGCCCCTGGAGTGGGTACTGGTCCCAAAGACATGAACTATACCAGGATCATCGTGCGCTACAGGCGAAAACTGGGGACAAGCCCTAGGATAACTGGGGTTGAACCCAAGGATCTGAGATGCTTTTGAAGACTATCAATAATATGCTGAGGATACCTGGACTATCAGAACTCAAATTCTCATGAGAGGAGGATGAAGGATACATGATCCTTATCCTTAGGTAAAAATAAGAAAATGGAATAGTTTAGGATTAGGATATTACCAGAGTAAGGATCATTGACATCATCGGGATCCTTCAAGGATGCTTTCAATGTAAGGATCATATGTGCCACGAGGATCCCGTTCACATGAAATATTTCTTTAAGTGAACAGCATTCCAGGCTCTTGGTAACAAATTTCCTTCCATGGTTAGCAATCTATATGCCCCCTTTCCTGCTTCGGCTTCAATCAAGTAAGGGCCTTCCCATTTTGGTGCCAATTTTCCATCAGCGGGATTGATGGTATTTTGGAATGCTTTTCTCAATACCATATCCCCAACTTGGAATTTCCTTATCCTGACATTTTTGTTGTAAGCACCAGCCATTCTTTGTTGGTAGCTAGCCATCCTTATCCTAGCCAGATCCCTGATTTCTTCAATAGTATCCAGGTCTTGAGCTAGGTTTGCAGCATTCTCCTTAGGATCACGGGTACTTGTTCTAGCAGTTGGAACTACCATCTCTGTTGGGATCACTGATTCTGCCCCAAACACCAAAGAGAAGGGTGTTTGACCAGTAGCATTCTTGGGAGTTGTCCTATCAGCCCAAAGCACATAAGGCAATTCCTCTGCCCATTTCCCCTTCTTGGATCCAAGTTTCTTCTTCAGATTGTTGATGATGATCTTGTTGGATGATTCTGCTTGACCATTGGCTTGTGGGTGGACTGGTGTTGATGTTATCATCTTAATCCCCCAACTGTCACAAAAGTTAGTAGTCCTGCTCCCAATAAATTGGGAACCATTATCACATACAATTTCAGAGGGAATGCCGAATCTAGTTATAATGTTTCTCTTAATAAAGGATATAACTTCTTTCTCTCTGACTTGGGCAAAAGCTTCAGCCTCTATCCACTTGGAGAAGTAGTCAGTCATAGCAAGCATGAATACTTTTCCATCAGGTGCCTTAGGGAGCTTGCCAACTATATCCATCCCCCATCTCATAAATGGCCAAGAGGATGGTATAGGATGTAGAAATTCAGCCGGCTGATGAAGGATATTGCTGTGTCTTTGACAAGGATCACACTTTTTAGCATACTCCACAGCATCCCTTTTCATAGTTGGCCAGTAGTATCCTGTTCTTAAGATCCTTGAGAACAATGCCCTGCCCCCAGTGTGGTTTCCACAATCTCCTTCATGGAAGTCTTTTAACACTTCTTGAACTTCAGGATCCTCGATACATCTTAAATATGGTCCTGCAAGAGATCGCTTATATAGCATATTATTTAAGATTGTGAATTGAGATACCTTAATTCTGAAAGCCCTAGGATTTTCTCCCATAGGAATCTCCCCGTGTTGTAAGTATCTCATGATTGGTGAGATCCATGATCCTGGACAAGATTGAGTATCCTCACTAGGGATCATTGCAGTATCCTCTTCTATTTCCATGGCCCCCTGATTTTCAATAGCAGGAGTCAGGATATGGATGATGGGGATACTTATATCCTCTGGGATCTTCAAAGATGATCCTAGATTGGCCAATGCATCAGCTTCTGTATTTTCCTCCCTTGGTACCTATGTCAAACTGAAAGAAACAAAGGAGAGTGCCAATTCTTTGACTATCTCTAAATATTTGGTTAGTTTCTCACCTTTCACAGCATAGGATCCATTAAAGTGATTAGTGATTAACAATGAATCCACGTATACCTCAAGATACCTGATCCCCATATGCTTAGCAATTTGTAAGCCAGCGATTAAGGCTTCATATTCAGCCTCATTATTAGTGGCTTGGAACTCACAAGCTATGGAATGGGGTATTATGTCCCCCTGTGGCGATTTTAGTAGTATACCAAGCCCCGTGCCTTTGACATTTGAGGATCCGTCAGTGTGTAGTATCCAAGGATCCTTGGTCTCATCCAGCTGCTGGACCTCCAATTCGGCTTCCTTTTGTAGATCACTACTGAAATCAGCCACAAAGTCTGCTAATGCTTGGGATTTAATGGCTGTTCTGGGCTCATATCTTATATCATGGGCACTAAGCTTTACTGCCCACTTAGCCATTCTTCCGGACATCTCTGGTTTCCTGAGGACATTCTTAATTGGAAAATTAGTTCTAACAACAATAGCATGGGTTTCAAAATAATGTCTTAGTTTAGTAGATGCCATAATTAATGCAAGGATAAGTTTTTCAAGGTATGAATACCTGGATTCAGCATCAAGTAAACTCTTACTTACATAATAGACATGATATTGTGTACCTTCATGATCCTTAACAAGGACTGCACTTACTGCTTTTGAGGATACCGCCAGATATAAGGATAACACATCTCCCTTTTCTGGTTTCATCAATGCTGGAGCTGAGGACATGTATTCTTTGAGGGCTTGTAAAGCATTCTCATGCTTTTCAGTCCACTCAAATTTCTTGTTCTTTCTTAGGATATCATAGAATTCTTTACACCTTTCTGAGGATTTGGATATGAATCTGTTTAGAGCTGCTATCCTGCCTGTTAGCCTTTGCACATCCTTAGCGTTGGCAGGGGATTTGATATTCACCAATGCTTTGATTTGTTCCGGGCTTGCTTCAATGCCCCTCTGAGTTACCATATATCCTAAGAATTTGCCTGCTTTAACACCGAAGTGACATTTTGAAGGATTAAGCTTCATGTTATAATTATCAAGGATATCAAATGCTTCCTCCAAGTCCCTTAGGTGATCCTCAGCCTTCTTGGATTTTACAACCATATCGTCTATGTATACTTCCATAGTTTGTCCAATTTGATCTTTGAACATCATGTTTACCAGTCTTTGATATGTTGCACCTGCATTTCTTAATCCAAAAGGCATAGCAATATAACAATATAAACCGGTTGGGGTCATAAAAGCTGTATCCTCTTGATCAGATGGCTCCATCTGAATTTGTTGGAATCCAGATGATGCATCCATAAAGGTTAACAGTTCATGCCCCGCCGTTGCATCCACCATGGAGTCAATGTGGGGTAATGGGAAAGGATCCTTGGGACATGCCTTATTCAAATCAGTGAAATCGACACATACCCTCCACTTTCCGTTTTTCTTTTGAACAACGACCACATTGGCTAGCCATTTGGATACTTTACCTCTCTAATCATACCTGCTCGAAGTAATCTTTCTACTTCTTCCTGGATAATGGCATTTCTTTCCGGTGCAAACTTCCTCCTTTTTTGGTGGATTGGTTTGATTGTCCTGTCAATGCCAAGTTTATGAGTTATAATATCCTTAGATATACCTGTCATATCCTCATGTTTCCATGCAAAGGTAGACTTTCTTCTTTTGAGGAAGGATACTATGTCTTCTTTCATCTTGCCAAGGATCCCTGATCCTATATAGATTTTTGATTCAGGATCATTAGGATCCAAAAGGATTTCGTCCACATCCTGTTCTCTCGCCTCCAAGACATTCCTTGGAGGATACTGTAATTGCTATTGCTCCCTTGGCTTCGAGGCTGGTTTCATTGACGAGGTGTAACAATCCTTAGCCTCCTGCTGATCACTGTCGATCTTGATTATTCCCCATGGGCTAGGGAGCTTCACACATTGATGGTAGGTGGATGGGACTGCCTTCATATCATGTATCCAGGGTCTGCCAAGGATAACATTACAACAAGACAAACAGTCAATAACACAAAATTTTTGATAATTATGTAATCCTTCCACATAAATTGGGAGTTTGATGTCCCCCAGGGTTTTCTTAGTTTCGCCACTGAATCCCACAAGTACGGAGGATCTTGGTGTGATATCTGATTCAGGGATACCCATCTTCTTCAGAACATCAAGCTGGATAATGTTTACTGAGCTTCCTCCGTCAATAAGGATCCTGCGGACAAAATGGTTAGAGATAAAGAGAGTGATGACTAGACTATCATGATGAGGATCCTGGATGTTAATTCTATCATCCTCATCAAAGGTTATAACTTTTCCTTCCGAGATACTTGATGTTCGAATAGGTCTTTCTCCGTTATCCATTTTAGCTTCCTTTGCATGCCTCTTAGCTGCCGAGAAGGATGTACCACATATGTCTAATCCTCCAGAAATAAAGTTGATCACTTGTGCATCTGCTGGAGGAGCTGGAGCTTTCTCAGGGATCCTTTCAGGATCCTGAGTCCTTTGTTTTTTTCTTCCCAACAACTCTTTTAGATGCCCCTTGCTTAGCAGATATCCAATTTCCTTTCTCAATGCGATGCATTCTTCAGTTAAATGCCCGAAATCCTCGTGGTATGCACACCACTTTGACTTGTCTTTAGTTCCAGTTGGTTTGTCGTTTTTTCTGGGCCATCTGGCTTTTCTCCTAGATTCTGCATTGCAAGGATTAGTTCATGATTATCAACGGAAAAACAATATTCAGAAATCGGAGGATAATCCTCATCATCCTCTTCTTGGTCAACGGCATGCACGTTCTGGTTGTCATTCCTATTGTAGGATTTGAATCTGTTGCTTTTGAAAGAGGATCCTTGCTTTTCTTGTTTTGAGGATCCTACTTGTCTTTCCTGGATCCTTTTGTCATCCTCTAGCCGGATGAACCTGAGTGCACGAGTTCTTACTTCATCTAGGTTCCTGCATGGTGTCATAACAAGGTCATCATAGAACAGTGAATCCCTAAGCAATCCTATTTTGAAGGCCTCAACAGCTGTGGCCATATCCAAGTTGGGAATGTCCAAGGATTCTTTACTGAATTTGGTTATATAATCCCTTAATGATTCATTATGACCCTGAGTTACCCTATATAAATCACTAGTCAATCTTTCAAATTTTCTACTACAAGAGAATTGATTATTGAATAAATTAACTAAATTAGCAAATGAGGTAATAGAGTAAGGGGGAAGACTTAGCAGCCATTTAAGAGCTGATCCAGTAAGAGTGGATCCAAATCCTTTGCATAGGCACGCTTCCTTTAATTTTTCTGGAATTGGATTGATCTCCATCCTCTCCCTGTATTGTGCTATGTGTTCCTCAGGATTCGTTGTACCATCATACAACTTCATAGTAGGGATATGGAACCTTTTGGGTATCTCAGCATCACAAATTGGTGGTGCAAAACGAGATACCTTATGGCTTCCATCTGCAATTTCCGGGATAGGTTTGACTACCCCTGGAACACTTGATATCATATCCTTCAATTTTTTGTAGTTCTCTGGCCATAGCATGATTGATACCTGTATCCTGCATGAATCCATGGTTAGTGGTAAGAGAATTATTAAAAGTGTTACCTCCCATCGGGTTCAAGTTAGGAACATTGGATGTGAATCCATATTGCTGGGATGATGGATGGACCAGTGGAAGCAATGGTCTGCATTGGAATAAAATCTCCTTGATGGACATCTGGACTTCCTGTTTGCAGATTCTTCAAGGATCCTGGTATCTGAAGAGATCCCTGAATATGGGATGATCCTGGAACGAAGGAGGATCCTTGAACCTGGGATAATCCTAGAACGAAGGAGGATCCTTGAACCTGGGATGATCCTGGAACGAAGGAGGATCCTTGAACCTGGGATGATCCTGGAACGAAGGAGGATCCTAAGTTCATGAAGGATCCCACGTGTTGCGTATAAGATCCTGCCGGTTGGAAATATGATCCTGATGCCTGAGTCACTACTGCTGAGCCGAAATGCACTCCTCTTGATCCCCACATGTGCTGAACGTCTGGGACCTCTGATGGCTGAGAAGTAATCATCGGAGTATCAAAATTCAAAGATTTGGGCATTAGTGGGGAATGATCCTCTGCCGTTTTCTTTTGCCTTTTGAGATCTCCGATTTCCTTGAGGATCCTGTCATTAGTTTCATCCTGCTGCTGCATACGATCCCTCATCTGCAAAATCAAAGTAAATATATCACTAGTACTGGGAATAGAAGAAGTTAGAGCAGAAGATGATGGTTTAGAGGAGATAGGAGTTGGTCTCTTCTCAGCATTTTTCTGAGATCCAGCTGGTAGTGGAGGCAAAGGTGGAATGCCATTAGATGAATTAACTGCAGACATCGCTGTGGAAGTATTCTTCAATGATGAAGCCATGCAACACTTCCGGAATGATCACCAACAGAAAAACTTTCTTATGAATGAAGCACCAATTGCCCCACGGTGGGCGCCAAACTGTTTTGGTCAAAAATCACTTAAAGATAATGCAACCAAACTTTATGTAAACGGGGAATGATGCTTGGTATGATGAACAAAGTGAAGGATCACTCAAATGTAAAATGCACAAGTGACACAAGGATTTATACGAGGAAAAAGCCCTTGATCAATGAATGATCTCCGGCATAAAAAACCTCGGGTGATGGCAACTACCGATCACCAAGCTTCAATATAACAAACAATATTTTTACAACTTCGGATGGTAACGAGCTAAGTACAAGGATCACTATAGTATCGTGTGTCAAAGCGTGTGAGAAGTGTGTTGTGTCTTCCGCATGTTGAAGAGTGCTACTTATACAAGTGTGTGTGGTCGTATTTTAGGTAAATAACCTAACTATTAGCTCGTTACCCCTTCAAGAATAGAAGTAAATTTAGCCTAAATTATCGCCCTTAAATTGTGCTGAGTTTCCATATTGTCCACAACGTCCATCTTTGATTATGCACATGCCAAAGTAGCGTGACAGGTTCCTTGTTTACGTTGTGAAGAGCGGATCCTACTCGAGATTCCTGCAAGACAACATTAAATCCAAAGAGAACAATCGTTAGTATGAGGATCCCTAGGATACTCCGTGATCCTGATCCTGGAACTCTTCTGAGGATCACTATCTGCCAAAGAAACAAGGATCACTGGTTAGGATCACATGTAAGGATCATAAGTCATAAAAATCCAGCCCTAACAGATACTGAGAAGGATCCTGAGCGAGCAGCATCACCTCCCGCGGATGCCAAGATAATTAACTTCATTTCGGGAGGACCCGACATTTGTGGGACTTCGTATTCGGCGGCAAAGAGACACGCAAAAGAAGCTAAGGCCGAAAGGGGAGACAAACCTGTCAGGATGACTACCCTCACAACTGACAAAGTGATCACTTTTGATGCAGATGACAGGGATACTGTCCAGGATCCTCCCCATGATGCTCTGGTAATAACCTTATATGTGGCTAACCATTTTGTACGCAGGATACTGGTTGATAATGGCAGCTCCGTCAACATAATCCAACTAGAAACTCTGAAGAGAATGAATGTGTCTCCAATGGATATCACTTCAAAGTCTACCGTGCTTGTTGGGTTCAGCGGGGAGGCTAGAAACACAGTGGGAGAGATAAAGTTGCCAGTATACGTTGAAGGAGTCAACAAGATGCAACGTTTCTGTGTGATGGATTCTCTATCCTGCTATAACATCATCCTCGGAAGACCGTGGATTCATGATATGAAGGCCGTTCCATCAACATATCACCAATGCATTAAGATTCCTACCCCTTGGGGAGTTGTCAAAATCGATAGTGATCAGCAAGAAGCGAAAGAATGTTACTCATCCTCAATGAAATCCTCGGCCAAACCAAGTCCAGCATAGCAATTAAAGATGCGGGCCCAGGATATCATGGAGACTTCGGAGCAGGATGTTAAAAGAGTAATCCTGGACCAGGATAATCCTGATATCTCGGTGCTCGTAGGAACCAATATTCCACAGGATATTGAAGAACAATTAACTAACTTTCTGAAATGCAGGATGTCTACATTCGCATGGAAGCATGAGGATATAACAGGTATATCAAAAGACATTATTACTCACAAGCTTGGAATTGACAGGTCATTCAAGCCTATACAACAAAAGAGAAGGAAATTCGCCCCTGAGCGGAATGCAATTATCCAAGAGGAAGTTGAAAGATTATTGAAGTCCAGGATGATTAGAGAAGTCAAATTCCCTAGATGGCTAGCAAACGTGGTAGTGGTTCAAAAGAAGAATGGGAAGTGGAGAGTCTGTGTAGACTACTGTTAGGGCTGGATTTTCATTATAGGTGATCCTTATACGTGATCCTAACCAGTGATCCTTGTTTCTTTGGCAGACAGTGATCCTCAGCAGGACTTCAGGATCAGGATCATGGGACATTATAGTGATCCTCATGCTAACGGCCACTTCCGCTCAATACAATATTGTTTTGCAGGAACATCTAGCAGGATACGCTCTAAGCATCATGATCAAGGGACGCGTCTTCACAATTATGGCAAGAGCTTAATTGAAGATAGACGTTGCACAGGATATGGAAACTAGGCTTGATTTATGGGCGGCTATTTAGGCTAGATTGTATCTCATTTCTAAAGGGGTAATGAGCTGAATATTAGTTTAACTACCTAAAATAGGTCACCTACACACGTATAAATACCACTCTTCCTCATTCGGAAGAACACACACGACATACAACGCAACTCTCACACACTTAGACACTCGAAACAATAGTGATCCTTGTACTCAGCTCATTATCATCCGAAGTTGTAATCATTTTGTTCTTATATCGAAGTTTGGTGATCGGTAGTTGCCATCACCCGAGGTTTTTTATGCCGGAGATCATATATTGATCAAGGGCTTTTTCCTCGTATAAATCGTTTTGTCTTTGCATCTTTATCACAGAAGTGATCCTTTACTTTCATAATTAACCAAGCATCATACCCCGTTTACATAAAGTTTGGTTACATTATCCTTGTGTGATTTTTGACCAAAACAGTTTGGCGCCCACCGTGGGGCAATTGGTGCTTCATTCATAAGAAAACTTTCTGTTCGAAATCGTTTCAAAGAATTACATGGCTTCATCATTGAAAAACATGTCCACGGCAATGTCTGCAGTCACCTCGTCCCAGAACATTCTGCCACCTCCACCGGCAGGATCCCAGAAGAATGCTGAGAAGAGACAAACTCCTACTAATTCTAAAACTCCATCTCCTTCTGCTATGAATTCTTATATTCCCAGTACTAGTGATGTATTTACTTTGATTTTGCAGATGAAGGATCGTATGCAGCGGCAGGATGAAACTAATGAAAGGATCCTCAGGGAAATTGGAGATCTCAAAAGACAAAAGAAAACGGCAGAGGGTCATTCCCCACTGATGCCCAAATCCTTGAGCTTTGATACTCCAATGATTTCTTCTCAGCCATCAGGAATCCAAGACGTGCAAATTATGGGAGAATCAGGAGGATTGCACCACGGGTCGACAGCAATGACTCAGGCATTAGGCTCACACTTCCAGCCGGCAGGATCCTACCCCCAGCATTTAGGATCCTTCATGAATCCGGGAGCCTATCCGGGGGCACAGCAGTTTCAAGGATCCTACTTTGTTCCAGGATCATTCCAGGGCCAAGGATCCTCCTTTGTTCCAGGATCATCCCTGGTTCAAGGATCCTCCTTCGTTACAGGATCATCCCAGACACCAGGATCCTTCCAGATACCAGGATCCCTAAAAAGTTTGCAAACAGGAAGTCTAGATGTCCATCAAGGGGACTTCATTCCAATGCAGACCATTGCTTCCACTGGTCCCTCCGTTATCCCCGAATCCCAGCAATATGGATTCACTAACTTGAACTCAATGGGAGGTAACACTTTAAATAATTATCCTACCACTAACCATGGATTCATGCAGGAGACAGGTACCAATCATGCTATGGCCAGGGAGTTGCAGAAGCTAAAAGATATGATCTCAAGTGTTCCAGGGGTAGTCAAGCCTATCCCAGAGATCGCAGATGGAAGCCACAAGGTATCTCGCTTTGCACCGCCAATTTGTGATGCAGAGGTACCCAAAAGGTTCCATATCCCTACCATGAAGCTGTATGATGGCACAACGGATCCAGAGGAGCATATAGCACAATACAGGGAGAGGATGGAGATCAATCCTATCCCAGAAAAGTTGAAGGAAGCATGCCTATGTAAAGGATTTGGATCCACTCTTACTGGATCAGCTCTTAAGTGGCTGCTAAGTCTTCCCCCCTACTCTATTACTTCATTTGCTAATTTAGTTAATTTATTCAATAACCAATTCTCTTGTAGCAGAAAATTTGAAAAATTAACTAGTGATTTGTATAGGATAACTCAGAATCATAATGAATCATTAAGGGATTATATAACTAAATTTAGTAAAGAATCCTTGGACATTCCCAACTTGGATATGGCTACGGCTGTTGAAGCCTTCAAAATGGGACTGCTTAAGGATTCATTATTCTATGATGATCTTGTTATGACACCATGCAGGAATCTAGATGAAGTAAGAACTCGAGCACTCAGGTTCATCCGGCTAGAGGATGACAAGAGGATCCAGGAGAGACAAGTAGGATCCTCAAAACAAGATAAGCAAGGATCCTCCTTCAAGAGCAACAAATTCAAATCCTACCATAGAAATGAAAATCAGAATGTGCATGCTGTTGACCAGGAAGAGGATGATGAAGAATATCCTCCAATCTCAGAATATTGTTTTTCCGTTGATAATCATGAACTGATCCTTGCAATGCAGAATCTAGGTGAAAAAGCTAGATGGCCCAGGAAGAGTGATAAACCATCCGGGACTAAAGACAAGTCAAAATGGTGTGCATACCATGAGGATTTCGGGCATCTAACTGAAGATTGCATAGCCTTAAGAAAAGAAATTGGATACCTGCTAAGCAAGGGGCACCTAAAAGAATTATTGGGAAGAAAAAAGCAAAGGACTCAGGATCCTGAAAGGATCCCTGAAAAGGCTCCAGCACCTCCGGCAAACGCACAAGTGATCAACTTTATTTCCGGAGGATCAGACATCTGTGGTACATCCTTCTCGGCGGCCAAAAGACATGCAAAGGAGTCAAAAATGGATAATGGAGAAAGGCCTATTAGAACATCAAGTGTCTCAGAAGGGAAGATGATAACGTTTGATGAGGATGATCGCATTAACATTCAGGATCCTCATCATGATAGTTTAGTTATTACTCTCTTTATCTCTAACCATTTTGTCCGCAGGATCCTTATCGATGGAGGAAGCTCAGTGAACATTATCCAGCTTGATGTTCTGAAGAAAATGGGTATCCCAGAATCAGACATCACACCAAGATCCTCCGTGCTTGTAGGATTCAGTGGAGAAACGAAGAAAACTCTAGGGGACATCAAACTCCCAATCTACGTGGAAGGATTACATAATTATCAGAAATTTTGTGTTATTGACTGTTTATCTTGTTGCAATGTTATCCTTGGCAGGCCTTGGATACATGATATGAAAGCAGTCCCATCCACCTACCATCAATGTGTGAAGCTCCCTAGCCCATGGGGGATAATCAAGATCGACAGTGATCAGCAGGAGGCTAAGGATTGTTATACCTCATCCATGAAGCCAACCTCGAAGCCAAGGGAGCAATAGCAATTACAGTATCCTCCGAGGAATGTCTTGGAGGCAAGGGAACAAGATGTGGATGAAATCCTCTTGGATCCTAGTGATCCTGAATCAAAAATCTATATCGGATCAGGGATCCTTGGCAAGATGAAAGAAGATATGATATCCTTCCTCAAAAGAAGAAAATCTACCTTTGCTTGGAAACATGAAGATATGACAGGTATATCTAAGGATATTATTACTCACAAACTTGGCATTGACAGGTCTATCAAACCAATCCATCAAAAAAGGAGGAAGTTTGCACCAGAAAGGAATGTCATTATCCAAGAAGAAGTAGAGAGACTACTTCGAGCAGGTATGATCAGAGAGGTAAAGTATCCAAAATGGTTAGCCAATGTGGTTGTTGTCCAAAAGAAAAATGGAAAGTGGAGGGTATGTGTCGATTTCACTGATCTGAATAAGGCATGTCCCAAGGATCCTTTCCCATTACCCCACATTGACTCCATGGTGGATGCAACAGCGGGGCATGAACTGTTGACCTTTATGGATGCATCATCTGGATTCCAACAAATTCAGATGGAACCATCTGACCAAGAGGATACAGCCTTCATGACCCCAACAGGTTTGTATTGTTATATTGCCATGCCTTTTGGACTAAGAAATGCAGGTGCAACATATCAAAGGCTGGTGAATATGATGTTTAAAGATCAAATTGGAAAAACTATGGAGGTGTACATAGATGACATGGTGGTCAAGTCAAAGAAAGCTGAGGATCACCTAAGGGATTTGGAAGAAGCATTCGATATCCTTGATAGTTACAACATGAAACTTAATCCTTCGAAATGCCATTTTGGTGTTAAGGCAGGAAAGTTCTTAGGATACATGGTAACCCAGAGGGGCATTGAAGCAAGTCCGGAACAAATCAAAGCATTAATAAATATCAAATCTCCTGCCAATGCCAAGGATGTTCAAAGACTGACAGGCAGGATAGCAGCTTTGAACAGGTTCATATCGAAATCCTCAGAAAAATGCAAAGAATTCTACGATATCCTAAGGAAGAATAAGAAGTTTGAATGGACTGAGAAGCATGAGAACGCTTTACAAGCCCTTAAAGAATATATGTCCTCAGCACCAGCATTAGCAAAACCGGAAAAAGGAGATGTGTTATCCTTATACCTGGCGGTATCCTCAACCGCTGTAAGTGCTGTCCTTGTCAAGGATCATGAAGGTACACAATATCCTATCTACTATGTAAGTAAAAGTCTACTTGATGCCGAATCCAGGTACTCACACCTCGAAAAACTTATTCTTGCATTAATCATGGCATCCACTAAGTTAAGGCATTATTTTGAAACCCATACTATTGTTGTTAAAACTAATTTTCCAATTAAGAATGTCCTCAGGAAACCGGAGATGTCAGGGAGAATGGCTAAGTGGGCAGTGAAGCTTAGTGCCCATGATATAAGATATGAACCAAGAACAGCCATTAAATCACAAGCCTTAACCGACTTTGTGGCTGATTTCAGTAGTGATCTACAAAAAGAAGCAGAATTGGAGGTCCAGAAGCTGGATGAAACCAAGGATCCTTGGATATTACACACTGACGGATCCTCAAATGTCAAGGGCACAGGGCTCGGGATCCTACTAAAATCGCCACAGGGGGACATAATACCCCACTCCATAGCCTGTGAGTTCCAAGCAACTAACAATGAGGCTGAGTATGAAGCCTTGATTGCTGGCTTGCAAATTGCTAAGGATATGGGGGTAAAATATCTTAAAGTATATGTAGACTCATTATTGATCACCAATCACTTTAACGGATCCTATGCTGTTAAAGGTGAAAAACTAACCAAATATTTAGAGATAGTAAAAAAATTGGCACTCTCTTTTGTTTCTTTCAGCTTAACACAGGTACCAAGGGAGGATAACACGGAAGCTGATGCATTGGCCAACTTAGGATCATCCTTGAAAATTCCAGAAGACATAAGTATCCCTATCATCCATATCCTGGCTCCTGCTATTGAAAATCAAGTGGCCATGGAAATAGAAGAGGATACTGCAATAATCCCTAGTGAAGAAGCTCAATCTTATTCAGGATCATGGGTCTCACCAATCATGAAATACTTGCAAAATGGAGAGATTCCAATGGGAGAAAATCCTAGAGCTTTCCGGATCAAGGTATCTCAATTTACAATCTTAAATAATGTGCTATATAAACAATCCCTTGCAGGACCATACTTAAGATGTATTGAGGATCCTGAAATTGAAGAAGTGTTGAGAGACTTCCATGAAGGAGATTGTGGAAACCACACTGGGGGCAGGGCATTATTCTCAAGGATCCTTAGAACAGGATACTACTGGCCAACCATGAGAAGAGATGCTGTAGAATATGCTAGGAAATGTGATCCTTGTCAAAGACATAGCAATATCCTCCATCAGCCAGCTGAATTTTTACACCCAATACCATCCTCTTGGCCATTCATGAGATGGGGAATGGATATAGTTGGCAAGCTTCCTAAAGCACCTGGTGGAAAAGTATTTATGCTTGCCATGACTGACTATTTTTCTAAGTGGATAGAAGCTGAAGCCTTCGCCCAAGTCAGAGAAAAGGAAGTCATATCCTTCATTAAAAGAAACATTATAACTAGATTTGGCATCCCCTCTGAAATTGTATGTGATAATGGCTCCCAATTCATTGGAAGCAGAACCACTAACTTTTGTGACAGTTGGGGAATCAAGATGATAACATCAACACCAGTTCATCCACAAGCCAATGGTCAAGCAGAATCATCCAACAAGATCATCATCAACAATCTGAAGAAGAAGCTAGGATCCAAGAAGGGGAAATGGGCAGAGGAGTTACCTTATGTGCTATGGGCTGATAGAACAACTCCCAAGAATGCCACTGGTCAAACACCTTTCTCTTTAGTATTTGGGGCAGAGGCAGTGATCCCAACAGAAATGGTGATCCCAACTGCTAGAACAAGTGCTCATGATCCTGAAGAAAATGCTACAATTCTAGCTCAGGATTTGGATACTATTGAAGAAATCAGGGATCTAGCTAGGATAAGGATGGCAAGCTACCAACAAAGAATGGCTGGTGCCTACAACAAAAATGTCAGATTAAGGAAATTTCAGGTCGGAGATATGGTGTTGAGAAAAGCATTCCAAAATACTATCAATCCTGCTGACGGGAAGTTAGCACCAAAATGGGAAGGTCCCTACTTGATTGAAGCTGAAGCAGGAAAGGGGGCATACAGGTTGCTAACCATGGAAGGAAACTTGTTGCCAAGAGCCTGGAATGCTGTTCACTTAAAGAAATATTTCATGTGAACATGATCCTCCATGCACGTGATCCTTACATTGAAGTATCCTTAAAGGATCCCGGTGATATCAATGATCCTTACTCTGGTAATATGCTTATCCTAGAAACTATTGTATTTTCTTACTTTTTACCCAAGGATAAGGATCATGTATCCTTCATCCTCTACTCACGAAACATTTGAGTTATGATAGTTCAGGTATCTTCAGCATATCGTCAAAGATCTTCAAAAGCACCGCAGATCCTTGGGTCCAACCCCAGTTATCCTTGGGATTATCCCCAGTTTCCGCCAGCAGCGCACGATGATCCTGATATAGTTCACGTCTTTGGGACCAGTACCCACTTCCGGGGCTGACAACCTCATCGTACTGGCTATACCCAGGATCCTCCGTATAATGGTAGACGTACCATACATCCGTTCCTAAGGTTTCTAACATTTTCACGTTAGCTAAGGTTTTGACATTTTCATGTCACTAAGCTTGGATAGTCGCCAGTAAGGGCCATACTCCAGTTTACATACGATCCTTTGGGCTTGTCCCCAGTTATCCTTTGGGCTTGTCCCCAGTTATCCTTTGGGCTTGTCCCCAGTGATCCTCCGGGATCATCCTCAGTTATCCTTTGGGCATGCCCCCAGCTACTAATTTATCTTTTACATTGGCTTAGTCCCAAGATATGTTCTATTTTTCAGGTTCTCGAAGTTAAACAAATAAGGATCCTTAATCCTTATCATCCATTAAAGTTTTACTTATGGTTGTCCCGATTAAAGGTTAGGATCCCAACTTGGATCCTCAGGTATGATCCTTAACTATTTTTTAATTTCATTATTCATTTGAATAACCTTTAGACCCTGACAACTGAACCTATGATCCTTAAAATGAACTACCTTGAAAATTTTCAATTATAGAATATTTGATCCAGGATCATATCCTAAATTTCTTGAACATGGTTTGCTTAACTATTGTTACAAATATATTTCTAAAACAATTGGAAACTAAAAAGATAAATAAAGGATAATAACACAAGATAAGCGACAAAAGTTTGAGATTTTATTTATTAACGAAAGGATTAACCCTTCAAAAGTTGTCAAAATTGCCAACCCACGTTTCTACCAGCAAAACGTGGCCCGTCCACATGGGTTGGCAAAGGGTGTCCATTGTCTATGCGGTCTTAGCATTGTGCAGGAAAATAAAAGCGGCAGGATCACAAAGGCTTCATCCCCCAAACAGAGGATCCCTCCACCTTTTGCAATCCTACCTATTGTTTAAAGGATCCAGGATCCTTACCCTAAAAACTATTGTTCAAATTACAAACCATAATTGTTTCACAAACCATCAACAACCACAAGAAACTATTACCAAACCTAAAAAATTGGGCTCCGGCCTAGTCAAAAATATCCATCATCGCCCAATCATGCAGCCTACACCTTCGCTGCTTCGTCACCACCAGCTTCTCCGCCTTGATCCTTGTCAGCATCACCACCCTCCAGCATTGGGACATCCTCGGCTTCATCCTCGTCCTCCAGCTCCGCCAGCCTTGCTTTCCAGCCTTCGACATCCCATGTGCTCTTATCGAAGGAAGGATCCTGAGCCTCCATAGCCATCTGCAGTTGTATCTTGTACATAGCTATCGCGGCAGAGACTTTAGCATCCTGAGTAATGTCATGCTTTTCATAATCAAAGTTGATCAATGCTTTGACAGCCTCGTCCTTAACAGCCCGGATCTCCTTCTCAAGATCAGCAATCTTGAGATCCTTCTGCACACCCATCTGTTGGAGGTCAGCAATTTGACGATCTTGATCTTCAACCTGGTTAACATAAGTCTCCATTTCGGTGAATTTCTACAAGAAAAACAGGAAAACAACATCAGACATAGGTGATCCCTAAACTTGTCAGGACAATCAACAGGGGCAGTGATCCTAACTTCGTCAAAATAATCAAGGAATTGCTGACGAAGGAGGGGAAATCCTTGGAGATCTTCAGAAGTTTTCCTCTTCTTCCCCTTGCCTCGGATAGGTGCCTTAGGAGCTGAAGCTGAAGGACTAGCAGCAGGAGCCTTCTTCCTCGAAGACTTGACGTTGGCAAGATCACTTATCCCAAATTTGGAAGCAGATTTGACAGACTTGGCAGACTTCCCGGCGCCTACACAATCAAAATCAAGATAAGTTTCCTTATTAATCAAACAATCTTACATATAATTTATTTTCTATAAGGATACTTACTTGACATAGTGGCAGATGCAGAGGATACTTCTTGTGAGTCTTGGACGGTGACTTGGAAACTTCTGACCTCAGGATCAAGCTTTTTAAAAGCTAAGACTCTTTCTCTTGCAGCAGGGGTCAATTTTAGGTGAGCAACGGAAATAGCCGCACAAAAGACAAAAGAAAAGAGACGTTAGTGATCCTCATCACATAAGGCAAATCTGATAGTGATCCTTCCAGGATCCTCTATCCTACCATGAGTAGCCCATTCCTTGGGCAGATCCTCCCCATCTGGGATGGTATTCCTTCTAACAAAGAAAAAGCGACGCTTCCAGTTTGTGTCATTCTTAGTAACCTTGAAGACAGGGTGATCCTCCCCAGCTTTCCGTTTTAGCAGATATCGGCAAGAACCGAACGTGGTAAGATCATAAAGTGCGGCCAACTCTGCCATCCCCAAATCAATTCCCTTCTGCTCGATGATCCTCTCGAAGGTATACAGGACCCTCCAGATCATCGGCATAGCTTGGATATAAGATATGCCGGTTAAAGAAAAGAAGGATTGGGTGAAGGCTGGAAAAGGATACGAATATCCTATGGTGAACGGAGTAGCAGGAAAGGCCACCCAAACGTCTGAAACAAAGTCGCTCAAGGCAGTAGGTGTGAAGGATTTGAAAACAGCATTCGCCGGAAAGCAATGACGAATCCTGTCTACGTGGGCATCAGTAAAGCAACACCTCTCCGTAGGAGAATCCTTGATGATCCCTTGGCTTTTTAGGGGACTACTCTTCTTGGAATCCTTGTGTGGAGAATTCCGGAGCAACATGCTTGTGACGGAACAAAAAACAGAATAAAAGCAAAAAACAGAGCAAGAGAAGGAAGAAAGGAAAGAGAGAAGAAGAGAGTACCTGGTCAATCTTCGGTAGCGATTATAAAGGGAAGATATCTCGAATTTAAATGCAGAGTGATCCTAACCCTATCTCCTATTTATAATCATGATTTGCAGGGATTGTTACATCTGTGACGTAATGATCACAACGGCTAGTCCGCTTATAACGGCTAGTTATCCGAATAGTCCGTTGGAGATAAGATCAGAGCAAAATATAACTCGTTTATTTGCAATAAACTCCTTATATTTTGGGGGCAATTGTTAGGGCTGGATTTTCATTATAGGTGATCCTTATACGTGATCCTAACCAGTGATCCTTGTTTCTTTGGCAGACAGTGATCCTCAGCAGGACTTCAGGATCAGGATCATGGGACATTATAGTGATCCTCATGCTAACGGCCACTTCCGCTCAATACAATATTGTTTTGCAGGAACATCTAGCAGGATACGCTCTAAGCATCATGATCAAGGGACGCGTCTTCACAATTATGGCAAGAGCTTAATTGAAGATAGACGTTGCACAGGATATGGAAACTAGGCTTGATTTATGGGCGGCTATTTAGGCTAGATTGTATCTCATTTCTAAAGGGGTAATGAGCTGAATATTAGTTTAACTACCTAAAATAGGTCACCTACACACGTATAAATACCACTCTTCCTCATTCGGAAGAACACACACGACATACAACGCAACTCTCACACACTTAGACACTCGAAACAATAGTGATCCTTGTACTCAGCTCATTATCATCCGAAGTTGTAATCATTTTGTTCTTATATCGAAGTTTGGTGATCGGTAGTTGCCATCACCCGAGGTTTTTTATGCCGGAGATCATATATTGATCAAGGGCTTTTTCCTCGTATAAATCGTTGTGTCTTTGCATCTTTATCACAGAAGTGATCCTTTACTTTCATAATTAACCAAGCATCATACCCCGTTTACATAAAGTTTGGTTACATTATCCTTGTGTGATTTTTGACCAAAACAACTACACAGACCTGAACAAAGCTTGTCCAAAAGACCCATTCCCTCTGCCTCATATAGACTCGATGGTGGACGCCACTGCCGGCCACGAAATGTTAACCTTCATGGATGCATCCTCAGGATTCCAGCAGATTCAAATGGAACCTTCAGACTAGGAGGATACTGCTTTCATGACACCAACAGGTATTTACTGTTATACTGCTATGCCTTTCGGTTTAAAAAATGCAGGTGCAACGTACCAGAGATTGGTGAACATGATGTTTAAAGACAAACTGGGGGACACCATGGAGGTGTACATTGACGATATGGTGGTCAAATCCAAGAAAGCTGAGGATCACCTTCAGGATATTAAAGGAGCATTCGATATCCTGGACCAGTATAATATGAAACTTAATCCTGCAAAGTGCCATTTTGGAGTGGGGGCAGGAAAGTTTTTAGGATACATGGTGACAAAAAGAGGGATAGAGGCAAGCCCGGAGTAGATCAAAGCTATCTTGGATATAAAGTCACCCTCGAATATGAAGGATGTTCAACGATTAACAGGACGAGTGGCAGCCTTGAATAGGTTTATTTCAAGATCCTCGGAAAAGTGTAAAGAATTCTATGATATCCTGAAAAAGAATAAGAAGTTTGAATGGGGCGAGAAGCATGAAGCAGCCCTGCAGGATTTGAAGCAGTATCTCTCAACCGCGCCTCTATTGATGAAGCCTGAGGATGGTGAACCACTATCCCTGTATCTAGCAGTATCAGGGAATGCAGTAAGTGCAGTACTCGTAAAGGATCACGAAGGTCAGCAGTATCCTGTTTATTATGTTAGCAAAAGTTTGTTAAATGCTGAAACTAGATATTCTCACCTAGAAAAGCTAATATTGGCCCTAGTAATGGCATCAACAAAGCTTAGACATTATTTTGAAACGCATAGGATTCATGTTAAAACTAATTATCCTATTAAGAATGTGCTTAGAAAACCGGAGATGTCGGGTAGAATGGCTAAGTGGTCGGTAAAATTAAGTGCCTATGATTTAATATATGAACCTAGAAATGCAATAAAGTCTCAGGCTCTAGCAGACTTTGTGGCTGATTTCAGTAGTGATATTCAAAATGAAGTAGACCTAGAAGTACAACAATTAGGAGAAAATTTAGAATCCTGGATATTATATACTGATGGTGCATCTAATGTAAGGGGTGTAGGTTTAGGTATACTACTAAAATCGTCACAGGGGGACATAATACCCCAGGCTATTAGATGTGAATTCCCTGCTACTAACAATGAGGCAGAATATGAAGCTTTAATTGCAGGATTAGAATTGGCTAAGAATATGAATATCAAGAATTTGCAAGTATATGTTGATTCCTTGTTAATTACTAATCATTTTAATGGATCCTATGCAGTCAAAGGTGAGAAACTAATTGAATACCTCGGTATTCTTAAAAGATTAGCAGGATATTTCGATATTTTTACACTTGAACAGGTACCAAGAGAGGATAACGCCGAAGCAGACGCATTGGCAAACTTGGGATCATCAATCAGGATACCAGAAGGAATCCCAATACCGATATTACATATCCTGTATCCTGCAACGGATCCTCAGCATAAGGAAGTAGCAAGTATGCAAAATCCTGAAGTGGTGTATCCTGAGGAGGATCCTAAATCCTGGACAACTCCAATTATGAGATATCTCAAGGAAGGACATATCCCCGAAGATGAAAATCCTAAGGCATTTAGGATGAAGGTATCACGATTCACTATTATAAATAATATTTTATACAAGAAATCTCTTGCAGGACCATATTTGAGATGCTTGGAGGATCCTGAAGCCAAAGAAGTACTTCAGGATATACATGAAGGGGATTGTGGTAACCATACTGGGGGCAGGTCATTATTTTCGAAAGTACTAAGGACAGGATATTATTGGCCAACAATGAGGAAAGATGCCACAGAATATGCTCGAAGATGTGACGCATGTCAGAGACATAGTAACATACTGCATCAACCTGCTGAACCATTGTATCCTATTGTTTCCCCTTGGCCATTTATGAAGTGGGGTATGGATATAGTGGGAAAGCTACCAAAAGCTCCGGGAGGAAAAGTTTTTATGCTAGCAATGACGGACTATTTCTCTAAGTGGGTCGAAGCGGAAGCATTTGTTCAAGTTAGAGACCAAGAAGTAGTATCCTTCATAAAGAGGAATATTCTGACCAGATTCGGAATACCAGCCGAAATAATCTGTGACAATGGTTCTCAGTTTATAAGCAAGAGAACTACTGACTTTTGCAAGAATTGGGGAATCAAAATGGTAACATCTACTCCAGTACATCCTCAAGCGAATGGACAAGCAGAATCCTCAAACAAGATAATTGTCAATAACTTAAAGAAACGACTTGGTGCCAAAAAAGGAAGATGGGCAGAAGAATTACCCTTTGTTTTATGGGCTGATAGGACAACAGTAAAGAATGCAACAGGCCAAACCCCATTTTCCTTGGTATTTGGAGCAGAAGCAATGATTCCGACAGAGATGACGATACCCACTGCAAGATCTACCCTAAGTGATCCTGAGCAGAATCCTGAAGCTTTGAGTCAGGATTTAGACACTATAGATGAGAAGAGAGATGCGGCAAGGCTACGAATGACAGCATATCAACAGAGGATATCCAGGGCATATAACAAGAACATTAGGACCAGAAGATTTAAGGTTGGAGATTGGGTGTTAAGAAAGGCTTTTCAGAATACTACCAATCCTGCCGATGGCAAGTTAGCTCCAAAATGGGAAGGACCATACGAAGTTGAATCAGAAGCAGGGAAAGGAGCATACAGACTCAAGAATATGGAAGGGGATATGCTACCGAGGTCTTGGAATGCTATACACCTAAAGCTCTATTTCAAGTGAGTTTAGAGTTTAATTTCTAACTCAGGATGGTATGAATTCTACCTTTTTTAAAATATGTTTGGTTTAATTTGTTCTTTGTAACCCAATACTGACTTAAGCATCAGAGGGGTGTTAGCCAAGCTAACACCCACCTTAGTTTACAATTGTTTTGCAAGATATGTTTCAGGATACAGCTCCAGGATATGTACTCAGGATAACTCGGAAGATTAGAGGATTGGCCCCCTCTCTCACGGTTAAGGGATACTGATCCCTTCACAGGTTTAAAGGTATTCACCTTTCTCCCAAATTGGGTTTGAACCACCACCTATCGCCATCACCAGTCTAGCACCACCAAATGATGAATTGAGTTGCAGAGAAGGCGTCATTAACGGAGAATCGAGAGGTGTATAGATGAATAATGGTGAAAAAACGATGGTGGTTGGAGTTGCGATGGGGTTTCCTGCCGTTGGCGGTGCCTGTCTATCATCGCCGTCAAGTGTTGAAGAAATGGAAGGTAACTTTCGTGAATTGTGATGCACATAAATTTCAGTCGTAAGATTGGCTCATGTTTGGAGAATGTTGGTGCATATTTGTGACAACAGCTTAGATTTGGTCTTTGGATATCTTGTAATTAGTTAAACGATAAACGGTTAGCAGGTTTAGCTTTGTAATAGTTAGTTGTAATGTTTGGGCTAACTAAACCCAATGAATTGGGTGATGGGGGGTGAATTGGGCCTGTCCAATTCGCAGGCCATGATGTTTAACCTAGCCCAGTTGTAAACCTTGTGTTATATAAACAAGGTTAGACATTAGGGTTTAAGGTTAATCAGTTAATCAGCCTAAACAGTATTTGTGAGAGAGAATTCGTGAGAGCACTAGGCTTGGACGAATTTAGGGTTTGTGAGGGATCTTGATTGATTGTAATCAGTTTGATAGATAATCAATAAAGATCCAGTTTGAAAGTGAATTGCTGTTTCAGTTTCTACACGTTTTCTGCTAATTCTGATCAAGAGGATTCCGCACTCTTGATTGGAAAGACGATTCTGTGAAGATCCATAACATCAAGGGGACCTACAGAGAAAACTTGGGGAAGGAGGATCTCTAGTCGTAAGATTGCTATTCATCCTAACTAGACCCCGTCGGGTACTATAGCACTATACTAGTTAAGGCGGGACCTCGCGAGTATAAGTCCTAACGCATATGTAACTAGCATCACGTGTAAATATGCATAACAGTTATTCGCAAGTGATAAACAGTTTAATTGTATAATTCGTTTTGATAAGTTCGATTTGATAGGAACGTATGCTACACCCAAAATGCGATAAAAAGGGGTTTGAGTATACTCACACTCAGTGTTCAGCAAGTAAACACAACTTGGTTGGATTGCAGGGAGCGCGTCTGAGATTAGCCTGATTACAGCTCGATAGCGTACGCGTTGAACAGTGCGTTAGGCGGTGGCGAGTGAACCAAGTGTCGAATGGTAATCCGATTGGATGGCAATCCGATTGAATGGTCATTCGATCGGATGTCAATCCGTTCGGATGGTCATCCAATCGGATGGCCATTCGGTCGGATTGACATTCATTTGGGATGGATGTGTTTGTGTATGATGGCTTTGAAGTTTTCGTTGTAGCATTTTAAAATTGGAGAAGTATCTCTACCTTTCAGGTCAATCGATCAAACGGTCGTTCGATCGGATAGCAATCCGATTGGCGGGACACTTCAGTTTGAGAACAAGTTCACATCAGAAGGGTCATTCGATCGGATAGCAATCCGATTGGCGGGACACTTCAGTTTGAGAACAAGTTCACAGCAGAAGGGTCATTCGATCGGATAGCAATCTGATCGGATGGCCATTCGATGGAACTGATATGTATTTTGAAAAGTTGCAAAATGTTAAGTGTTGAAGTTCCAAATGTCAACCAATAGGATGGTCGTTCGATCGGATGGCAATCTGATCGGGCGGCCATCTGTTCGACATTCAGTAAGTTTGAAAATTGAAAATGTTTAAGTGTTGGAACCAAGTGCAATCCGATTGGATGCAGTTCAATCTGATGGCAATCCGTCCCAACGAATCTGATCGTTTTGAACTTGATTATTTTTGAAAGTTTGCGGTTTAATCGAGACGGTATGATAACGTGCTAAACAACGGGGACTCCATCAGACCCAGGTTACCCGATTGAACGGGAATCACCCCAATACGGTCAGTTAACTGTTCGTGATGGTTGTTCCTGTTCAACCCGAAATTGGTTGTCTCTTTGATAGAAATCAGATCTCAAACCGACACTTCACTAAGAATGAGTTGAAGATCTGAATGAGCTCCGATTCCATCGGTTTTGAGTGCATTGAGTGTAAAAGAGTTGAAAGAGAGTTGGAAAAGTATCTTTCAACCCTTTTAACTTTAAAAACGTTTAGATTTATGCGAAAATCATGTTTAATCCCGTGGAAATCCTTCAGACCTGAGTTGTTCTTGGTGGAATGAGGTCAAAACTTGAAGTTCATAAGAACTCCATGATGACATCACCCTAGAATACCTCAAATCCGTTGATTTCACGGTTAAAAGTTAAGATTCAAAGGTGAAAATGATGAAGAAGTGCGTGTAGATCATAGAAGTACAAGATTTGAGGTAGAAACTTACAAGAATCGCGAGGAATCGAGAGAAATAGAGCCAAAAGTGTGCTGGTCGATCGAGAGCTGTCACATCACTTGAACAGTGATGTGACAAGTGTTATTTATAGGTGAAGAGGAGAGGAGGTGATGGAGTGCCATGGATCGGATGGCGATCCGGTCGGATGGCGACGGTGATTTGCGTTTCGATGTTTCGTGTTGTTCGTTAAGTGTTGCGATAGTTTGGTCACACATTTTCATACACACATTCATATATTTATTATAATTAGTCACATAGGGTCGTATAAATAACCACATTTCAAAGTCTGTGTTGCGATAATCGAGTTGCGTGTTTCGAATATGCGTTGCGTTGCGACACATCACGGCTATCGAGGAGGGTAGAATAGGTCCTCACTCAACGTCATCGTGAGTGTTAGTGTGTGCGATGTGATGTGTTATAGCGATAAAGTATGCGTAATATGCGAAAATACTGCGAAATAGCGATGTATTCGATATAGCTACATTATGATCTGAATCTCTGGTGCTAGGCGTAACGAGTATAACGAGTAGTAACAATGCACGAACGTGCGGGTTGTTACAAGATTTGGCATTCGAATTTTGAACACGGATTCCTTCAATTTTTTTGTTATGTTATTTTCCATAAGACATGGTGGTGGTAGTGGTGTGTAGTGGTTGTGACGGGGTGGTGTGAGGGTGGGTAGTGGTGTGGTGGCAGGTGGTGGTGGTGGTGGTGGGTAAGTGGAGAAGAAGAAGGGGATGTGGGTTTTCATTACATATATTTTTCATTTTTTTTGTTAAAGATACTTCTAAAATGACTAAAGTACCCTCATGTGCAATCCACATGCCATATTTAACTGAAAATTTTAACCTGGTTAGGGCCAAAGGACGTAGAGTGTAATGAGTTTTACAAATAAAGGATTGTGATTGTAATTATTAAAGTTAAAGGTTATCCGTTGCAACCTGCTACCAACATAAAGGACAAAAAGAATATTTTTACCCTTTTTTGATAGTTACAACAAAAAGTTGTGTATTAGTGACATAGTTATACCTATAAGGTATAGGGTGTGGAGTCGGGAAGGGGTTCGGCCGGGAACTAGTTTTTCTTTCTTTGTCAAGTTCAATTCGACGTTCTAAGCACCTGTGTAGACGACTTGTCAATTTTAACAAAGTTGTGTGGATTAATTAGTGATACATCTCTATCAGTGAGTAAACTATTTCTCTCCTTTTTATCATTAACTTTTTGGGGTGTATCAATGTGTCTCATTTAATTGTTTTTATCTAAGTTCAAGCATGTAATATTTGGTGTGTCGTATATGCATTTATTTGTTGTTGTTGTTGTTGTTGTTGTTTGTTGAGGTTATTGTTGTTGTTGTGTTAGTCATCATAGTCAATAATCATTCATTCAGTGGATCCACGGCTGACCTTTCCTCATGACCTGGAGATGTCGGTATCGCCCCACTAGTCCTGGGCTGACCTTTCCTCCTAACTATGGGACGTTGGTATCGCCACAGTTGTAACGCCTCGCTTTTTGGAACTTTCCTATATAGAAAGGTTACTTGTATTTTCTATTTTTGGAAACTTGTATTCATGTTTTATTCATATCCCACTTCCAGTTTCGTAATTCGAGACCTTGATCGTAATGAAGTTCATATTTTATACATACTTTTTATTCGTCTAATCGATCGTTTAAATACGTGTTTTGATACTATTTATACGTGCAAATACCTATACGTGCATGCACTATACTCAAATTATGTTTCAAACATGTTCCATACTTGTAACTATGCCTAAAATGGAAATTATTGCTGAAAATAATAAAAACATCAAACTTTAGGGGCTGAAATGAAAGAAACACAAAAATCCGGGAAACGTAGCGCCGCACTACGCGGGGACCACCTCCTCTTACGTCACGTGCCACGAAGGTTGGCAATCCGCTGAAAATGGTTTGCTGGCTGCGGGCTGGTCTCTTTTCTCACACCTTTTTCTCACCCAATCAACTCTAAACCTCATTAAACTCTCAACCCTAATCCACCACTATATAAATAAGCTTCCTACCTCCCATTTTCACTTTTCCAACTCATTTACACTCTCAAAATGCTCTCAATTTGGCTGGAAATACAAGTTTTGGCAGATTATTCTAAGTGCCAAAGTGAGCACTTTTCTTCATCTCTTCTTCCATTACAAGGCTTGGAACACCTCTACGAGTGTATCCACAAGTTTACCCTGGTAAAATAAGGTGGAATATCACCATTTTGAGGTCCAAACTTTCTTTGTTGGAAGATTACTTTGTTAACTTTATAGAACTTATGATTTCTTAGGCAAACTCATACCTACCTTGCTTGTAATCAAGTCTATGGTTTGTGAGCTTGTGTATGGTTGAGTCCTACAATTTTAGAGGTGCAATTACCCTCTAAACTTTCTGTTTTAAAAGGGTTTAAGACAACCCACAAGTGTTGAAGTCACATAAGTCTACCATAGTTCATATGCCAAGACTTGTGTTTGATGTAAGTGTGAACCTTGGAAGCTTTGGTTGTCCTAACTAGTTCCACACCTCACTTGATGTTTTCTTTTGCTAATCTAAGTAGCTTGCTAGTGATAAAGTAACATAACCTCGTCTAGCCTCCAACACTTAGTTAACTCTTTCCATGTTGGGACGGCACACCCGGGTTAGATCTTACTTGGCTACTTGAAGTTATATTAGTTAGTTATTTCCTTTCATTCATGACCACCCGAATCATCCTTGTGATAATTTGTGTATTGGTGAATCATGTTGGAAGTATTAATGTGAATGAATGTCTCAAGTGATAAAACCACTTTGTCCCACATTGGTGTGGGAACAAAACAAAAGGCTATTTCTAAGGCAAAAGCTTGACCAAGCAATTGTAGTCTTATGACATGTTTTACCACAAGTCCTACCCCCGCGCGCGCAGGGGGTTGCAAAAAATTTAGTTTCGGAACTCGAATTTGGTTGAACTCGTGCGTGCCTGCACGTCCTGCGGACACGAATGCAGCTCCGAAAACCTGGGCCTGCGTGAGGCAGTTTTTGCACCCGAGACTCATAACTGTTATTCCTTTTAATGAGTTTTAAAAAATGAATTAAAACTGAAATGATTATTCAGTAATCATTTATTTTTCGGTTTTAAAACGGCCAGTTTTGAAAATCATTATGATGGTCATTAGTCTCAACACTAATGACCATTATTTGGTCTTAATTCGCTGTAATAATGACCAGAGAATCAGTTATGGTTCTATGACTATAAAACCAGACCAAGCTAAACAGTTTAGACACACCAACACATCTTCTTCTCTCTCAATCCCTGCAACATCGTTCTTCTTCTTTTCAGGAAAGTGTTCAAGTCCGGCAGTGCGCTGTTACTGCTTCGAATCGGTGTACCCTGGGAACAGACCGCGAATCTATTTAAGGGAATTGTGTCAAACACAAGCCCGGTTCACTGTTATTGTTACTGTTTCTTTTCTGCTTCCAGTTTTCTGTTTCAGATTTCAAGTTTTTATCGCCAGGTTACTAACAAACTTAAACAGATTTATTTTACTAATTGTTTCTGCATTCTTCTTCTTTTCAGAATGGAATCCCAGCCCATGTCCACTGTTGTTTCTACAGTCATGACTGCTATCATGACTTCAATCCCCACGTTGAACCTAGCGAGGTTCTTGACGGAAATCAATCCCCATGTTGATGAAGGGGATATGGATGCTCAATATGTGAGCGCGATTCATGCTTGGAATCATTCGGATTTCTTGTGTCGCAGCTTCATTTTGAACGGTTTGGTTGATACAATATACAATGTGTATTGCAAAGCCAAGACTGCCAAAGAATTATGGGAGTCGTTGTATCGCAAATACAAAACAGAAGATGCGGAAACTAAGAAATTCGTGGTGGCTAAGTTCTTGGACTTTAAAATGATAGATGCTAAAACTGTCATGGGCCAAGTCCAAGAATTGCAAGTTATTCTTCATGATATTCATGCGGAAGGAATGGCCCTCAGCGAGACATTCCAAGTTGCTGCAATGATTGAAAAGCTGCCACCAAGTTGGGTTGATTTCAAGAACTATCTCAAGCATAAGCGAAAGGAGATGACCATTGAAGATCTCTTTGTCCGTCTTCGTATTGAAGAAGATAACAAATTGGCTTTGAAACGGATTGATGGTCCTTAAACAGTGAAGGCCAATCTTGTTGAACATGGCCAATCTTCAAAGGGAAAAAACAGTGAAAAGAAAAGTCATGGGAAACGCTCCAACCTTGGTCCTAAGGGAGGAGTTGGGAAAAAGAAGTTCCAAGGAACTTGTTATAATTGTCAAAAGCAAGGCTACAATGCCAGCGAATGCAAGCTTACCAAGAAGGAAAATGCTCGACAAGTGAACATGGTTCATGAAGTCGACAACCTTGTGGCCATGGTCACGGATCTCTCGATTTTGGTGACCGAAGTTAATTTGGTTGGGAAAAATAACAAGGATTGGTGGGTTGATACAGGGGCTACCCGTCATGTGTGTTCCGACAAAATGCCTTTTCAACACCTTCAAGGAGGTGACTAATGGCGAAAAGGTTTTTATGGGAAACTCTGCAACGGCCGATATTAAAGGCAAGGGGAACGTGGTTTTGAAGATGACTTCTGGAAAGTAACTCACCTTGTCCACTCTTTGGCATGGTAGACTAGGTCACGTAAATTACTTGATTACGTCTTCTACTTACTTGATTGAGTCTTCTAATCTTTGGCATGGTAGACTAGGTCACGTAAATTATAGTTCCATTCGTCGTTTAATCAAACTTAATTGCATATCAACATTTGATATCAACTCAATTAATAAATGTGAAACTTGCGTAGAAGCAAAACAAACAAAAACGTCATTCAAAAAGGTCGAACGAATCACCGAACCCCTCGAGATGATCCATACTGATATGTGTGATCTAAAAGTAATTCCTACTCGTGGTGGGAACAAGTTCTTCATCATGTTCATTGATTGTACAAGGTATTGCTACGTGTACTTACTTAAGAGTAAGGACGAGGCGATTGACAAGTTTGTCTTGTTCAAAGCCGAAGATGAGAATCAACTAAATCGGAAAATCAAAATCGTAAGGAGCGACCGAGGAGGTGAATATGTTTCACCTTTTATTGATGTTTTTGGAAAAAAAATGGAATCATACATGAACTCACGGCTCCTTACTCCCCTCAATCGAATGGCATAGCGGAACGGAAAAATCGCACTTTGAAAGAAATGATGAATGCCATAATGATAAGTTCTGGTGTAACCAAAAACACGTGGGGGGGGGGGGAAGCAATCTTATCGGCAAATTATGTGTTGAACATGATACCCAATAAGAAAAAAGATGTAATGCCATACGAATTGTGGACGAGAAAGAAACCACCATATAAATGCTTGAAAGTATGGGGGTGTCTAGCTAAGGTGGTGGTTACACCACCAAAGCGGCTACTAATAGGACCCAAAACAGTGGATTGTGTTTTTATTGGATACACCCGTCCTTATGGTCCTTATCGTTTTCTTGTGCATGATTCTAAGAACCCTGGAATATGCAAAGGCACCATAATAGAATCTAAGGATGCATCATGGTTTAAGCATATGTTCCCATGCTTAGATAAAAGTGAACCGAGTTCTTCTAGACCGGTTGAGGAAACTGTTCCTGAGGGTGAAGTTGAAAACGATGAACTTCGAGAACCATCTAAGACTCAGGAAGTTGAAATCAGGAAAAGTAAACGGCAAAGGACTGAAAAATCCTTTGGCCCTGAGTTTCTTACCTATATGGTAGAAGATGAACCTCAAACGTACGAACAAGCGGTGCATTCCTCAGAAGGACCTTAGTGGAGGGAGGCAATCAAAAGTGAGATAGACTCTATCTTACAAAACCATACTTGGGAACTAGTGGATCTTCCTCAAGTATGTAAACCACTAGGATATCGATGGATCTTCAAGAAGAAGATGAAACCAGATGGAACCATCGATAAGTACAAAGCAAGGTTGGTGATCAAAGGATATAAACAACGAGAAGGTTTAGATTACTTTGATACATATTCTCCAGTTACGCGAATAACATCCATCAGGTTGGTGCTTGCCATTGCCGCCATTAGAAATTTGGAAGTTCACCAAATGGATGTGAAAACAGCTTTCTTGAATGGAATTCTAGAGGAAGAAATCTACATGGAGCAACCCGAAGGCTTCACAGCTATCGGGCAAGAAAAGAAAGTGTGTAAACTTGTAAAATCCTTGTATGGATTGAAACAAGCTCCAAAACAATGGCACCAAAATTTTGATCATGTCATGCTTGATGCTGGGTTCAAAATCAATGAATGTGACAAGGGTGTGTATGTGAAGGACACATCTGATGGATATGTCATTTTGTGTCTATACGTAGATGATATGCTCATTGTTGGAAGTGATGACAAAGTCATAAAATCTACAAAGAACATGCTAAAAGCAAGGTTTGACATGAAAGACACGGGTCTTGCGAATGTGATTTTGGGGGTCAAAATCACGCGAACCCAAAGTGGACTTGTTTTAAGTCAATCCCATTATGTGGACATAATTCTTGAGAAGTTCAATGCAAATGACTCTAATGAAGCTAGAACTCCACTTGACACGAGTCAACATCTAGCCAAGAATATAGGTGAACCTGTAAACCAGTTGGAATACTCAAGAATTATTGGTAGCTTGATGTATCTTATGAGTTGTACTAGACCAGACTTAGCATATGCTGTGAGCAAGCTAAACACATACACAAGCAACCCAAGTTCAATGAATTGGAACTGTATCACTCGGTTGCTTCGCTACTTAAGATACACCTGGGAATACGGGTTGCATTATAATAGATATCCAACAGTTATAGAAGGACACTGCGATGCAAATTGGATATCTGACACGAATGATTCCAGAGCAACAAGTGGGTATGTATTCCCACTTGGAGGTGCTGCTATATCGTAGAAATCGTCAAAACAAACGGTTATCACTAGATCCATGATGGAATTAGAGTTCATCGCTTTAGTAAAGCAGGTGAAGAGGCAGAATGGCTACGTCAATTTGTTGAGGATATACCAAGATGGCCTAAGCCGGTATCAGCCATTTGTATACATTGTGATAGCCAATTGGCACTTGGTAGAGCTCGTAGCACAATGTATAACGGTAGGAATAGACATATCATACGTAGACATAATACAATACGACAACTAATCTCTACAGGAATTATCACTGTTGACTACGTGAGGTCAAAGGATAATATTGCGGATCCGCTAACAAAAGGCCTAAGTAGAGAGTTAGTTCAGAAGTTGTCCATGGGAATGGGACTGAAGCCCTTGAAAAATTAAGTTCATATGATGGAAACCTAACTCAATAGACTGGAGATCCCAAGAGTTGAGTTCAATAGGAAAACCTAATTGTATGAATGAGTAAGGTCACTGTGGGGGATAACCCTACATAAATAAGAGGGAGCTTATTATTAAATTTAGTAAACTTCCTAGTCCATTCCTAAAAAGTGACAAGTGTGAGGCTAAGCCTATGGCTTTTAATAATTCGATGAAGGTAACAATACATAGTGAATCACCTATGTGAGAGAGAAGTGGGGTCGCTTGGAAGGGTGTTGTTAGGGCACAATACCTAATGGCTCTCGCAGAACCAGGCTCATGTTCATGACCATAACGAACATAACTATGAGGACTTGACTTTGTCAAGGAGAGTCTTATGTGAAGTGCATTGTCGTCTACACAAACGGCAGACGAGTTCAAAGACATCAAGTTCTACTCAGAGCTAGTGGGCTAAGTGCATTTCATGAGCGAAGGTTCAAAGGGTAACACCTACCTATCGTATGCAAAACTCAACTGCTGAAATGTAATAAGGAATTATGTTGTTTCTGAGATCGACCTCCATTCATGTGGGGGATTGTTGGAAGTATTGGTGTGAATGAATGTCTCAAGTGGTAAAACCACTTTGTCCCACATTGGTGTGGGAACAAAACAAAAGGCTATTTATAAGGCAAAAGCTTGACCAAACAATTGTAGTCTTATGACATGTTTTACCACAAGTCCTACCCCCGCGTGCGTAGAGGGGTGCAAAAAATTGAGTTTCAGAACTGGAATTTGGTTGAACTTGTGCGTGCCCGCATGTCCTGCGGACACGAATGCAGCTCCGAAAACCCGGGTCCGCGTGAGGCAGTTCTTGCACTCGAGACTCATATCTGTTATTCTTTTTAATTAGTTTTAAAAACTGAAATGATTATTCAGTAATCATTTATTTTTCGGTTTTAAAACGGTCAGTTTTGAAAATCATTATGATGATCATTAGTCTCTACACTAATGACCATTATTTGGTCTTAATTCGCTGTAATAATGACCAGAGAATCGGTTATGGTTCTATGACTATAAAACCAGACCAAGCTAAACAGTTTAGACACACCAACACATCTTTTTCTCTCTCAATCTCTGCAACATCGTTCTTCTACTTTTCAAGCAAATGTTCAAGTCCGGCAGTGCGCTGTTACTGCTTCGAATCGGCATACCCTGGGAACAGACCGCGAATCTGTTAAAGGGAATTGTGTCAAACACAAGCCCGGTTCACTGTTATTGTCACTGTTACTGTTTCTTTTCAGCTTCCAGTTTTCTGTATCAGATTTCAAGTTTTTGTCACCAGGTTACTACCAAATCATACAATGAGGTTAACCCTCCATGCTTGACTTACATGACAATCTATGAAACTCATGATGGACTTAGCTTAGGATTATTACTATAACTATATATATATATATATATATATATATATATATATATATATATATATATATATGAACATGGCCAAATTTATGGTGATAATCAGTTTATGATTATTCGTCATGAACTTAGGCTACTTTATCTAGGAATCTAAGTCTCTCGTTGTTGATTCTAATAGGCAAACTAGGACCTATGAAACCACATCCAACTTAGTGTCAAAACGAGTACTTAGACTAGATATACTTTTATGCATACATACTTTTGTACTTGAATTCTAAATCCCGAATTTAACCACTCCAAAAACGCAGTGTGACCTTACCTTCGATTTCCCATTCTCAAACAACTATTCACTCATGGATAATTGGAAAGCTTTTGCAAAATTGTGAGTATACATGACCCATTTTTCCTTTTACACTTTTGGGTGCAATACGTTATGCTATCTAAACACACGAAATCGTACTTTATGCTTTAATCACAAACATAAACAATCCAATCATACATGCTTAAATACGTGATACTTGATTTGTATACTTGGGTGATTCTTATGTAATTTACTTGTCATTAACTTTGTTTAAAGCATCCCCTTAACATGTATAGCGTTATAGGAGTAACGCACCGCCCGTATTCTTGAGGTCATGTTAAGTTTAGTCATACAAAAAACGGTCTTATCGTTGCTATAATAAGATTACACTAGCGGTAATCAAAGGATTGACTTGTATAATCGCATGCCATGTTTATATAAATCTAGTTAACTATTTTTTTCATGTGGATTGTCCAACCTTTTGTATATTTATACTAGTACTCAAAACTTGTATACTCGTCAATACCTTTGTATTGAACTATACTTTAAAATGTATTGCAGGATTTTGATGATGATGATGCACAGAACATAGTAGGATGCCTAGAAACGCACCAAACTTAAATTCGTGTGTATCATTTTAGCCATTCGATAATTGTTGTAATTTGTGACGTGTGTGCGGGTATGTAGGATTTTTAGATATATTTTAAGCACTTTTTACTCGCGAATCAAGCTTTAAATCTATAAAACACGATATAATACTATCACTATACACACGTTAGGGCAAGTGCACCCATCGCAGACGTAGTATAGTGATGGCAAGATACCGAGGTCGTCCAAGGACACAAGAGCTTTTAGTACCGGGTTATCGTTAACGTCTAATCTAACCAAATTTTGATAAAAAGCTTCGAGAGTTATAAAAAGATAAACTAGAAAATAAAAATAATAAAATATATGGAAAATAAATAGACAAGAAGGAATCACTTGGTTCCAACTCCTCTTTTATGTATCCTTTGATGATTTCCGCACTTTAAGCTTTTTAAGAGATTATCTTTAAGTTATAGTAGTAGGCCCCCTTCCAGGCAGCATTACCCTCAACCTATTGGTCTGAGTCAGCAGGGATATAGTCTCGTAAGGTCGGATTATTGAAAGATAATTAAGTAAGTTATTAATGCGAAAAGTGGTAGGCCCCCTTCCAGGCAGCGTTACCCTCAACCTATTGGGTTGAGTCAGCAAGGATACAGTATAGATAAGGGATTACAAGTGGTCATTACTTCCCCTGAGTTGATTAAGATCTGCCTCTCGAGAAAGTCCTACTAAGATTGAATCAGGTCCTCGCAGGATATATACATTGAACGAGACAAGAATTTTACCCAAACACCCTTCTAACCTCCTTCCAGGCAGTTAACGCGCTTTATATATACCGTAAAGACACGAATGAGTGAATCAACAAAACATGAAGAATGATTAAGTAAAATTCACCTTCAATATAGAAAACTAGTTATTAAAGTCGTTAATACGTACCCAAATAAAAAGTAGCCAAAGATTGGAAATCAAAAGCAATAGATAAAAGATTTGTCTTCACCAAGTGATGTAAGAGAATAGCTAAGCATGGCCTTTGTTTGGCAAGAACTCTTACGATCGGTCTTGGATCCCGAGACTACTACACGCTCTAAAATATGAAAGATGGATGATGGTGGTGGGTGTTGGTGTTATAGTGGTGGTGGAGTGGTGGCAAGTGTGAGAGAGAGAAGTGGTTTGCCAAGGGATGAGTTGGAAGGAAACCATGCACCCCTATTTATAGCTGGAAACAGAGCATCAACACGGCCCGTGCCCACCTGGCACGGCCCCGTGGCCTTCATTCTCTCTCCTCTTCATTAACTACAGTGTCAGGTCTTGTACTAACACGGCCCCTTGTGTCAACGGCATGGCCCGTGGCAGTTATACTTGTTTTACTATCTCAGATTCTGCGAATCTTAGAGTTGACCACCCCCCGCGTTGAGTTAGCACGACCCCGTGTTGGTTTGTCTTTTCTTCTTGTCTTTTTCTGCAGAGAATCTTGACTGAGCACGACCCATGCCTGGTGGGCACGGCCCCGTGCCTAAGCTTCTATTTTTGTTATTTTTATTGGTTTGAATTGGATGGGGGCTCGGCGAGTCGTGTTAATCCTTCTTTATTGTATTTGTGTTGGTTTCTGTTGTTAATTTGTTCCCTTTGTGCATTTAAGCTCTTTTGACCCTGTAAATAAAAAGGAAACAAAGAAACATGGTTTTTTCAACATTAGTACTGAAAAAGGGTTGATTTTACACCTTATTTGATATAATTTATATTTTGTATTTTACGCACATCAAATACCCCCACACTTGAATATTTTCTTGTTCTCAAGCAAAACTCTATAATGCGGCTTACAAACCCAAACGACATTGGTAGAAGAGAAGGTTTTTGGGTTTATCTTTAGAGTGTCGGGAATCCAAGTTATAAAATTATTTTATTTTTATTTTATTTACAATCTCATTCGTCATGATTTATTTAAAACACATATTAAGAAAAATTATTTGTTTTGGGCATAATATGCCTTTATAAAATTCTATTTAGTTATATACAAATTTACACACCTCACAAGTGGTCACTCAACACTCGGCCGAAGATGTATAAGTGAAAACGCTCGGTCCCGATTTGGAACTTACTCCTACTATAGGCTTGACAAATAATCAAACCTCCTCATTTTTGATGTTTAATCTTTGTAAATAGCAAGAGGGCTTTAAAAGAGGGCAGGTTGTGGCTCGGGTATATGTGTTTTATTGAAAGTGGCTAAAATGTAAAATGTCGATTTTCTTTTGAAAATTTATTTGTTTGTGACTTAGTTATAAACTACATCTTTATAAGCAATAATTTCTGCTTATTTATTTCAAGTAGCTAGAGATGATTATATTTTTTTACTAAGTCACCTCTTTTTATATGATTTTCAAAAGAACCGTATTTTACTAAAAATAAGGGGTGTCAAAATAAGAATTGGTTTTTGGGGTGATGGGTGGTTGTTTTTGCAAAATTATATTTTTGCGAGTTTAGAAATGAAAGGTTTAAGGATCAAAGGGGTTTATCTAAGGGGATATTTTTGGTAAGGAAAGAAAAGAAAAATAAAGGTTTAAAACGAAAAATGGGTTTAGTCCTAATGCCTCTATCACCTACTTACTTGGATTTGTGTTGGTAAGGATTTGGAATGTATCGCTTTGGCAAGTTCTAGATTTGTAAGAACCAAACGGGTTATTAACACAAGAAACGAAAAATTGAGTAATTAGTATAGATGCGTATTTATGAGCTCGGTAAAGGCTCAACACTCACTTTTGTGGGAAAAGGGTTATAGTGTAAAAATGTATATATAATCAAATTTTACAAGGATTTGTTATGCCTATTTTTATAATTTCTTAATTGGTTCTTTTATCACGACGCTATCAGGTGTAAATTAGTAAAAAAATAATTTTTATAACTTATTTTACCCAACTAAACCAAGATAAGTAAAAAAAATGAAAAATTTTGATGAAAAAAATTGGGGTGATTAGCGGTTTTCCAAGGCGAATTTGGTATAAGGCTTGTTTTTTTAGGACAAACGATTCAAAGTTTTAACATCCCCCCACACTTAAATTACAGATTGTCCTCAATGTGTCCCAAATAGGATTTGTTTTGATTAAATGTGCAAAAAGTGGGTAAAAATAACAAAAAAAAATTTGTTACTGGGCACTAGGCACGGGGGCTTGTCTGGTGGACATGGCCCGTGGCCAAAGTGCCAGTAACAGGTTTTACAGAAAACTTACAGTGTAGTGAGCACGAGGTCGTGCCTGGTTGGCACGACCCTTGTCACTTTCTGGGGAGAAAATTTAAGCATCAGATATGTGGACACGGGGGCGTGTCTGGTGGACACGGCCCCGTGGCAATCATCTGTTTCAGTTAAAAACTCGGGTTTTGTTGTTTGGCTTCCGTTTTCCAGGCTTGGGGACCACTATGTGTAACACCCCAAAAATATTAAAATGTGTATGTATAAAAATATGACTACTAATTAAACCTAGTTAGTAAAAAGGAGATAAGTTAATAAAACCATGAATGGAAACTTATAAATAAAAAGAAACAAACTAGAGGGACCAAAATGGTAAAAAGGAAAACTTATGTTTTAAAAATGAAATTAAAAACACAACACACACATAGTGTGTGTGTTCGATCAGTAGCAAGAAAGAAGGGGAAAACCCCATTCTTGACCTAATCCAGCAAAATCCCCAAGTTGGAGGGCTCAAAGTGCTTGTATCTTGTGCATTAACTGAAAATTTTGATCACCCAAGCTAGGAGATCATAAGGTATGTAGAATTTTGTTGTTTGTTGAGGTTATGAAATTTGATGAACATCATAAGTTGTGATTTATGTATGAATCGTAGGTGTTCTAGAAGGATTTGAGTTGTATACAGATCTAGGAACAAACCCTTGATGTAAAAAAATTTTGTGATCAAATGCTATGATTTAATTGTTTGAATAATAAACAATGCTTGTGTTAAATTGGTTTTATGATAATGTGGATAACATAAGTTATAATGATTGATTTATGCCCATGAAGTATGATAAACTGAAGTCTATATGTTAATTGGATCATAATCGGACTTATAGACTTGATGAAATGAGAATATATGGATAAATGGTGTTTTTTTGTGATATTATAAGTAACATAAAATCCATGCTTGCAAAGTGTTTGATGAATTGCAAATCGGCTTAATTATATTCGTGAAGAAACATTAATTAAAACGCTTAAAATCTCAATTTTTCGAATTTAAGCGCATACTTCGCAATACCGCGCGTACACTGCAAAATACAGACAACGCAGCCAGTCTGTGCAAGTAAAATATTGTTCAACATTATTACGGCGAGTTAATTTTTATAGAATGATAGAAATAATTTTAAACGCCTTAAAACGTAATAAAAACGCGAAATAAAATACCCGGTAGTCAGTTAAATACACGTGTTTGCTTGAATATGTATATATATGTGCATGAAAGAGAAAGTGTGTGTGTGCATGTCTAATGTGGCGCCCCCTTAGGGTGTCCACCATACCCCTTTTGTGCCAAGTATTGGCCATATAGAAAACTCAATCATAACTAAATTCACCACACTCAACACGTAACAAATTTCCAAGACACAAATCTTTCATCTCTTCCTCTCTCTCTCTCTTACCTCTCGTCTGAACACCACCATCATCATCACCATTTTCATTTTTTGATCAAGTTATGAAGAACCATGTATAGTACAAGTTAGTTTCAAGTTTGTTTGAAGATCCAAGAAGGTTTTCAAGGTGAACCCAAAGAAGAACAAGCTCTATCTCATCAATTCTATCAAAACCCATCAAACTTTTGAAAGGTATAATCTTACTTTTAACAATCTTGTTCTTGAATTCTTGATGAAGATGATGATGGAAAGTTTCACATAAACTTGGAATTCTTCTCAAACTTTGAAATCTAAATAAGAAAATGGTTTTAATCAAACTAAAAATGGAAGTATGTGTGTATGTGTGTATGACCAAAAGTATGTGTATGTGTAATTGTATTTTGATAATATGTTAAGTATTGAAAGAAAGAATGCTTGAAAAGTTCATGTTTACATGATTGAAAGTGATTAACATGAAAATGATTGTGATTTAAGTGGGTTAATGAAAATTTTAGAATAAAGTATGTATAGTGGCCGTGAGTGTGTGAATGTATGCGTTAATGATTATGTTTTGATTGTTAGTTGATTTATGATTGATATGATTCTTGGAAGGTTAATGCATGTTTAATCAAAAAGGTTCTTTATAAAAGTTCTTGTGATTTGAGATGATTAAGTGAAAAAGTTGAAGTTTGGGAGTATATGTATATGTGTGTGAGCCATATGTGTATATGCATATGTTTGAACTTGTGGGTTTTGTCTACATGTTCATAAATGTGAAGAATGTTACATGCATTGATGGTGTGATGATTTGATGAATGATTGAACAAAGATTATGTTTTGAATTTATTAAGGAATTATAATAAATGTAGGATGAATGTATTTAAGTCTTGAATGATGATGATGAGATGAACATGCATTAGGTACTTGTACACAAGCATGTGTGATGACTAAATGATCATAATTTGGTGAACTTAAAATAATGTGATTAAACTAAGTTAAAACAGAATGTGAACGCTAAAAATGATGTTTTGTGTTATGATATGATGATACAAAATCATGTCATAAGTTTGGTAGCTTTGCATGTTGTACATTGGGTGAAATTGTGAGATATATATGACATGCATGAAATCTGCACTATCATGAGTATAACCATCATTTTATTCAGTAAATAATATGTGTTGTGTTAAATAATCGGGTTGTTTGCAAGAGGCGACTCGAAGGATAAGTCGAGAGATCAATCCGGAAGCGATACTTGACTCAAGGGAAAGCTTTAAGGTACGTGGCTTTATGCTCGTAGAGATTTGGTTATTCATTTGTATCATTATATGTTAGAATAATGATGTAAGATCATGAAATTCGGTTTGTTCTTAAGCGGTGGATTTCGTATGAATGAACCAAATGGATGAATGTAATTAATGATAATTTTGGCTGTTAAAAAGTGATGGATTTCACTAAAATATCCAAACGAATCAAAATTACAAATCGGTAAAGGTTTGATTGAATAAAAGCGATGGATTTCGCTAAGTCAATCGAACGGGTCAAAAATGAAGTTCTAATGCATACCGGAATGGTTGCATTAGTGAGGACTTTGGTTAATACCCGATTGATGGGTAGGATTTCAAATATATGTGTAAACTGAGTAACGGGAACACGGATTTAAAAGTCAAAAGACTCGGAGTATGAGTTATAACTAAAAGATGATGGAATTCACGAATAGAATTCGTGTCAATTATGTTCAACTGTTTTGAGGTTGAACGGGTCGAATAATTATAAATGCATACCGGATAACGGATGCATAACACCCGAGGATAGTACCCCAAGTATTAAGAAACATTCATGGTTATGATGTTTATGTGGATTAAATGCAATCAAATGAGTTTGTTCGTTTAAAACATAAACGGGTCAAATAATTCATAAATAAATACTAAGCCGAAAGCTTATACGTTAATAATTTTGTAAATCCGGATGGTGGATTTTGAATCCGAATGATAAAGGATCAAATTACGATCATGTAGGAAGAAATGATACGTTAAATGGATAAACGAATTGAAAGTTATGGTCATTTTTGTGAAGAGGGCAAACAGGAATAAAATCCTGCAGATCAGACCGTAACCTATGGCTGGGGGCCATAGGCTACGGTCCAGGCCTTCTATCCCGGTTGAATAATGTGGACCGTAAGCTACGGTCCTGGTGCGCGTGTGGTGTGATATATTTTTGTGTATATTTTTAGCCCTTTTTAACCACTTTAGTCAAGTTTTAAATTTATAAAACACGATATTTACTAACACCAAACACACATGTGGGCAAGTGCACCCATCGTGAGCGTAGTATAGTGTTGGTAAGATACCGAGGTCGTCCAAGGACACAAGAGCTTTTAATACCGGATTATCCTCAACGTCTAATCAAATCAAAAATTTAGAAAAAGGTTTTAAACTAGAAAATAAAAACAAAAAATGCCAAAAATAAAAATAAAATAAAAACAGATAGACAAGATGAATCACTTGGATCCAACTCGCCTTTAGTGTAACCTTTGATTATTTCCGCACTTTTGCACTTTTTAAGAGATTATCTTAGTTATTGTAGTAGGCCCCTCTTTTGAAGGTGACGTTACCCTCAACCCAGTAGTTTGTGTCAGCAAGGATACAATCCTAAAGGGTTGGATTATTGAAAGATAATTAATTAAGTTACTAATGCATATTGTGGTAGGCCCCACTTTTGAAGGTGACGTTACCCTCGGCTAAGTAGTCTGAGTCAGCAGGGATACAGTCCTAAGTAGCCGGGTTAAAGTTTAAATATTAGTTTACATATGAGGGGATCAAAGAGTTTGGACCCCCACCATCCAATACCTTTGGGTATTGAAGGAGGTCCTACTAAATTTGAGCCAGGTCCTTGTAGGATCTATACACTGAACAATGGCAAGACTCTTACCAAACCATTCCCTTAACCCCCGACCAGGTAGCCAACATATCTCCATATAGACCGTGGAGATATGAATGGTGAAAATCTTTTATTTTATATAGACAGTAAAATAATGCCAAGACACCACGGACAAATGATAAGGAAGAATCACCTTCAACATATAAAACTAGTTATTAAAGTCATTAGTACATAACCAAATAAAAAGTGCGAAAAGATTAAAAATAAAAAGTATTACACTAAATGCTTGTCTTCACCAAGTGATGTAAGAGACTTAGGCAAACATGGCCTTTGATTGTGAAGAACTCTTACGATCAATCTTGGATCCCGAGACTACTCACACACTCTATGATGGATGATGGATGATGGTGGTGGATGATGGTGGTGGATGATGGTGTTGTAGTGGTGGTGGAGTGTGGGTGAAGTGTGAGAGAGGTGGTTTGCCAAGGGATGATTTGCAAGTGAACCAAGCACCCCTATTTATAGCCTGCACAGAAGCTCGGGCACGGCCCCGTGTCCATCCCTCTTCTCTTTCTTCATTAATTGTAGTTTGTCTGCATTAGTTGACAACGCCCCTGTGTCCGCTGGGCACGGCCCCGTGTGCAGAAGCGTATCTGTACTATCAAGATTTCCTCATATTCTGCGAATCTTAGAGTTGACCACGGCCCCGTGTCCGCTGGGCACGCCCCTGTGGTGGGTGATAGAAGCTTCTACAACTTTGTCTTTTCTGCTGACACTTGGGCACGCCCCCGTGCTCATTGAGCACGGGGCGTGTTCAGTCTTTTGTTCTCTTGTTTTTGCTTGGGAAGATGCCGTCGAGGGGTCGGGCATGCCACGTTTATTCCTTTTCTTGTATTTATGTTAGATTTAGCTGTCTTTTTGCTTCTTTTGTTAATTTGAGCTCATTTAATCCTGAAAATACAAAAGGAAGACAAAAGCACACTTTTTCCAACATTAGTACTAAAAAAGGGTTAGTTTTATGCCATAATTGATGTAATTTATATGTTGCATTTTGTACACATCAGTCCTCTGACCGTAGCCTACGGCGGGAGTTTTTAAAATTTTTATTTTTGTTTTGTTAAGTAATTTATGTTATTAAATTATCTTTAATCAATACTAACATTTAAGACTCTTAAATGTTATTTAGGTCTTTAATATGCGGATAATGGATGGAATCAAGCTCGTACAGGAACCGAACACATTAGAAGTCGAAGCATCCGCACTTGTTTAGTTCTTTTGTTAATCTACACATTGTTAAATGTTAGAAACATACCTTTGAACACTTTTGAAGTTTGAAATAACTATGAATTAAGTTTAACGTTTTGTAATTTGGCGTTTTAAGTATATAAAATGCAAACTTATATTAATATTATATGTATGAATAGTTATGGGTCTTACAAGTTGGTAATCAGAGCCTAAGGTTAAGGACGAAATGTGTTCGGTTCAAGGCTTGATCAAGACATCCGGTAAGAACTAGTTATAAATAAGTTTAAATCGAAAGCATTAAAGAAAATAATGATTCAAAGTGTATGGGAGGAGTGTATTAACACACTCGAACCCGGGAAATACACTAAGTGTAAAAGGGAGGCAAGTTATATACTTGACCAAAACGAAAAAGAATGATATATCATGAGTAATGTGGTGTGAAAAGTATAAATTTCCATATAATAATGTGGAAATGATCAAATAAGTTATTCACCAAATTATTGTGGACATTTCAGTTAAAAGAGATGTCTGACAGAACTGGTGATAATACGGTATCTCGCATGACAGAAGAGATGCAAGAAAAGATTTCCGATGAAGTCGGAAAGGCGTTAGAGGCCAGTCTACCACAGTTCATGGATAGACTACAAACCACAATCTTATCGGTGGTGGAAGAAAGGATAAACAAACTCAAAGAAAATCTTACGCAAGAAAAGGACAAGGCTAAAGGGAAGGCATGCCCTTATAACAAGTTCATGGTGTGTATACCCCCGATTTACAACGGTGAAGTTGACCCAATCGTCTGTCAACGATGGATTAGCGATATCAAATGGGTCTTTGAAAGAACTCACTATGATGCGACCGACTTCATAGCTTACGAAACCGGTCAACTGAGGGGTCAAGAAAATATTGGTGGGACAATCTTAGAAAAGAACAAGGAATTGAAACCACAAGAACCATGACTTGGGAGGTGAAGGGGTAAGGTCCCAAAAACCTTGTAAAAAGGATGTGAGACCGTACCACCAACTGACCTTTCAACCTTTCTAACCTTGCGCGGCCGCGCATTAGTCTTACAAAAGGAAGAAAGAAACCAACAAGCAATAGTCGCGCGCCCAAAGGGAAGCCTGAACCCTTGCGCCGCTTTCCTTTTAACAAAGGGCTAAAACCCTGAGATCAATATGTCCGCCCAAATATCCAAACTTGGATATTATTTTACCCAGACTTGGGATCTATTCAGCTGTGTGCACACCGTAAGGTGTCACACTAGATTACAACAGTAACCTTCTAGAAGAAATATGATCGTGCACCACCCAGACGGTTGTAACCGTCTGGACACGTGTCATCATCACAAACATTCCTGAAATCACCACGATAGCATGTAATTGGAGAATGATCTCCACTCAAACCACTTTCCACGTGGCAATTCCCCAACCGTAGATCAAGTTGTGATCCGTGCGCATTCACATCAGGATCAAAACAATGTAACGAAGATCAAAAGGACGTAACGGAAGGAAAAATAACCGCTACGGCGTCAGCATCTTCCGTTATCTTTTCAATAACAGATTTTCCCTCCCAAAACTCCCGGTTATAAATAGGAGAACTCTTCAGGTATGAACACAGATCACATTTCACTACTTAAACACTTTTATCTTCTCCGTTACAAATACTTATTCTCACACCGGAGTCGGGTCAAGGAGAGAACCCTCTTCTCCCCTTGACGAGGCTAACGGTGCTCTGTTTTGCAGAAATCACCGGAGAAAGAACTTGGCTGCAACTGAATCAATTGAGAGAGAACTAACCTTTTATGCGGATTCAAACCCCCTAGATATCTCGGTTCCGACCATTTATCTAGTGTTTCTTCATTGGCGCCCACCGTTTTCTCAGTTTTTCTAGTTTTTATCTCGTTTCGATTCAGTTCATCTTATTTTTCTGTTTTTACACATGGCAGAAAATTCATCTTCTCACCGACAGCCTGGTCCTCAACCAAATGTCGGAAACAATTTACCAATAGAAGGGATGGTAGAAGAGGCCTCAGACGATAATGAGGTTCAATCTAATGGAGCAAATAACCCTGTTACCCCAGGGGTATTTCCCACAAATCCCGCTCAATCAATTTTACCACCGGGAGAAACTCCGATATCATGGTATGTCCGGTTACAAGGGGCATTAAATGCAGTGTACACGCAATTGTGTGCTCAAACTGCTCCCATAACACAATCACGAAGGCCAGGATCTAGAGCTCATGCTTCCCAGCGAGAAGAATCAGCCTATGATGGTACAAACAGCTACCAGAGACAACACCATGAGTCACAGCCTCGTCAAAGGCAATCGGTTCATGATAGGTTGGGTTCCCAATGGGATGCCCACACCGATGAATCCGATCAGACATATCGTTTGAGTGCAAACACCAGCGTATTCAACAGACTACACCCAAACTCTAACAAATCCAGGCCTCGAGCGGTTTACAACCCTGAGGCAGAGCATAACTATGACTTAGTTTACCGCCCTGCAGAAGCAGCGGAAAACTCGAAGTTTATACTAGAAATAGCTCTGGCTCCGTTAGAAAGGGCAAAATTACCATCCAACGTCGGAAAATTCAATGGGCTAACTGACCCCGATGATCATCTGAGAGTCTTCACCAGCGCAGGGTTAGTTGGCGGTTGGACTCTTCCGCTCTGGTGTCATTTGTTTGTTCAAACATTAACTGGGCCAGCGCGAATCTGGTTTGATAACCTACCAACGGGGCAAATCGAGTCATGGAAAGACCTGCGCCAAAAATTCTTAACACACTTCAGCCAGCAAAGGCGTTCCATGCGGGATACATCCGATGTCATGAACATATGGCGTCGAGATGATGAGAATCTGGAAGATTTTATAACCAGATATAATAAAGAGGTGTTGGAGATCGGTGGTGTTCACGAACAGCTAATCCGTGCTCAGTTTAAGTACGCGGTTAGATGTGACGACATGGTCAAGGTGTTATCCGGAACAGAGGGCCTTCCCAAGAGTTGGGAAAAGATAATGGCGGCGGCCAAGGTTTATACGCAGACGGAGAAAAACCTTACTACAAATAGGCCACCACCACCACACAGCAGGCCCACAGACTTAAGTGCGACGGGCGAGCGAAGATTTAAGAAATCATGGCGCGAGTCATCCGGAAGTCGCTCCTCTGAAGATGCTCGCGCAACAATTAACAAACTCTCTGCTCAAAGAGAAAACAAGCATGAAAATAGGGAGAGGCAGTGGACCCCCCTAACAAAGACCCCGGCGGAAGTTCTGAGTACCGAGGATTATCAGTTCAAACCGCCAATCCCGATGAAGAGTAAACGTGGTCAAGACCTAGCGCAATATTGCGAATATCATAAGGATACGGGGCACACCACAAACAACTGCATTTCCTTGCGCACTGAAATAGAGAAAGCCCTCAAAAATGGGGAATTTACACATCTACTCCAGAATATGCGCAAGGAGATAAAGCAGATTACCCGGGGAGAAGAAACTTCCAACAAGCGGGCAAAGACTTAAAAAACATCAAATATGGCGAAACTATCAGGGAGTAAGTTAAGTTCCATCTAATTATTAAAGACTTTGTAACGCCTCTGAGCTTTATCCATGAATAAAATTACAAAGTTTCTATCATTTGTGTTTACAAAATGCATGCAATTTCTTTTTAGTAAGCGCAAAAACATTATGGTAGTATAACATAAGCTCCATACGCGGTCAGTGATTACCTTACAAACGACCATAAGCTTCACACATAAGCTTCGTACCAACTTCATTCGCCTTACTTAAGTAAAAGCAATTGTACTCATGCAAAATATTGTAAAGACATTCAAACAAATAGAAACATATTGCCTTCAGCGTACAAATACGCCCTGAAAAGATTCAAACACGGCAGTGTTTCGATTTTTTACACAAACAGCGCAACAAAACAAGGATATACATCCCACAAAAAGAAAGGGGGAAATACAAATTGTTCAAAAACAAATTTCACCCTACTCTAAATCTTCATCCTCATCAGGAAAGATTTCTTTAAGCTGCATCACCGGATCATCCGACTGAAGCGCCACATTATCAACTCCATAACTGGAAGTTGTAAATTATTAAACTCTGCCTTCAGAGAAGCAAGTGCAGCGGCAGTATCTACGCCAAAAGCAGCGGACTTGCTATTATCCCAAGTAACTTTCAGCACACTAGTTACATGATGAGAGCATTCTGCATAACCTTGCGCGTAACCATCCCGCCACGCGGCAACCACTAAATCAGCAACAGTCTTATCCAGCTCTTTAGAGTTCAAGACAGATTCAACAACCTATAAAATCAATCGACATTGGTAAAACAAAAAAAGAAAGAGAGAGCAAAAGCAAGCGCATATATAAGGGAGGGATCTTACACAAGCAATCCCACGATCCTTCAACCAGGTCATATCGTTCTTTAAAGGCCCAAGCTCGCTTTCCGCTGAAGCCCGCGCCGTCTCTGAATTTTCCAGTTTCTCTTCAGTCTCAGTCAAGCGGCGAGAGGATTCAGCATGTTCGGAACGCGCAAGCTCCAGGTCCTTTTTCAGTCGTTCCTGGTCAGAAACCAAAGCAGTAAGTTCTTCTAGTTCTTTATCTCTAATGGCAAGAGTGCTTAAAGCTTGTACCTCCCGTTGCTCACTTCGTTCCCTATGAGAACGCGCTTCTGCCAGCGCAGCCTCCAAGTCAGCCTTCTCTTTCTTCAATCTTTCAACCTCCGCATCTTGATTCTTCAGCTTTGAGGTTATTAATGATAATACGGAGATTTGCTTTCTCCGCATTATCTTTTTCACAAATTTTCTTCCAATTTTTACGTTCTTCAGAAAGGGGAGCAGCTTCAGCTTCGGCCCTTCTCTTCCAACCAGCAACAGACCATTCCTCAGTCTTGCGCTCAGCCTCAAACTTGGCTTGATCATCTTTTAATTTAGCCATCAATTGAGCCAGACGTTTCTCATCATTGAAAAATTTCTTCTGAGCCGCCATGAAAGATTTCTGCTCTTTATGCATATTATACCACTCCCGAACAATACGGTGGGTGGTAGAAACATGAGAGGCGGTCTCAGCAACATAAGACTGATAGGCCTGTTCACAAGATCGGCTTTCCTGAAACTTAACCTCCCAGGCGGAAGTATCCCCTGCAGCCAATCTTGGCACGCATGCCAGTCCGCAAAAGTATCTCCTTTCTTCAAATTCCAAACAGGGGCGTGAAGGTCAGCAGCATCCTTCTCCGAATAGCTCCGATAGTAATAATCTCCCAAAGTCTCCGCTGGGCGGATGGGAGATCGTTTACTAACACCGGCAGACGAGTCTTGCTCTTCAACCGTCATCCTCTCAACATGCTCCGGCATAGTATCTGAAGGCGGAGGAGTAGGAATTTTTTTCAGTCGCCCCTTCCCCTTGGTCTTGAGCAACCACCTCGGGAGTCGAAGGATTATCCGTATCATCCACCTTACCTAGGCCAGCATCAGCAGACCTCTCGGTTTCAACAGACTTTTCCGCGTCATCTACACCCTCCGTAGCAGCTGCAGGAGCATGCGGAGGGGTAGGAGGAAGTTCTTCATTCACCACAGATTGCATGTTTGTGGGAGTTGGAACAATAGGAGCCGCTGCAAAAACAAAAAACTGTAAGAATCTAATCCATAAAAGGAAACAAGGGAAGATGCTACTTACCAGGAACGGATTCCGTAACAAAGGCATCAAGATTCCCCCTTCGGGTAATTTTCTTTCTCTGAACCTTTTTAGGAGGCTGATCTTCCGCATCAGTATCAGTTTGTTTCCTTTTGTTCGCCCCCCTTCGCACCAAATGCTCAGGGCTGGATTCCAAATCAATTGGATCTTCTGGGTTGGATGGAGGAATATCAGCAGAATCCTTCGGTTCTGGTTTCGGTCGCCTAATAGTCACTGCAGGCGCAAGACCCTCCAAAGTATCAGAAACCACCACATAATCACACTGGTCAGAAGAACGGCGCATACCTTTCTTCTCAACATTTTTAGCCTTAGAAGATTGAGTCTTCTCCGCATCGCCTTTCTTTGGCGCGACATTACTAGTCATCACACGCCTTTTCTTCTCAGGGCCTACGCCCAAATTTGACAACTCACCTATAAAGCACAAAGAACAATTCACTCAAATGCGCAAATAAAAAGTAAAAGCAAACAGTATGCGCAATCTTACCTACACCAGCAGCAGGCTGTTCAGACAAATCCGTGTCCCGCGGAAGAGAGAAATTCCTCGCAATACGATCATACCAAAGCTCTTCATCAGGCTTTTTCTTAATGGTACCCATCTTTCCTCCTTCTCTCTTATATGCAACAACATACAAAGCAACAACTGCAAAAAACAAAGGAGAGCATACTCAAAAAAAAAAAAAAAAAAAGAAGGAGAAGAAAGGGGGTGAACCCAACCATACCGTGACCTCCCTCTGTATACACAGGCTTGTCGTCCCGGTCCATCTTCCAATTCAAGCTCATACCAGCCCCAACAAGGGCTCTCTCTGGCAAAATAATATTAGGAATTTCTTTCAAATCTTGATACCAAGTTTCATCAGAAGGGGTCCGGAGTGTTTCAACGGGAACATCCTCTTTCCCCCTTAAAACCATCTTCACCGGAATCACTCCGGCCTTAATAAAGAAGAATTTTTGCTTCCAATCATGGAAAGATTTTGGGGGATGAAGCAAAATTTTCTTTGCAGAAGCTCTCTGAACAAACGAATAGAACCCCTGGGTGCAGTGCATTTGATGAAAAACCCTAAATCGGGGAACGGTCGGCTCAATATGCATAGTCCGACACACAAACTCAAAATGTCGAACCCGGACCATGCCAATAGGATGCAGTTGAGAAAGATGAATATTGTAAAACTCAAGAATTTCAAGAAAGAACTTCGTCACAGGCAAACGAAAGTTGCCATCACAGAAAAAATCCCAAAAGAGGGTAATGTACCCGGCCGGGGCATCTGCCGCTGTCTGCCCCTCTTCAGGGTACAGAGCACCCCAACTTTCTGAAAACTTGAAATTTCGAACTAAACCGTCAAAAGACGCCCTCGACCACTTCAACGGTGGTAGTTCAGTCGACATCTCTTCGGTAAGACCTTCTTGATGTTCTCCGGTTGACATAAGAAAGGGAATAGGGGATTTTCAATAAAAGAAAGAGAAGGGGGAAAGTTTTCAACAAAACAATGATGGCACAAAGAGGTTACCCAAACGTTATATACTTATCGCAATAAATAGCATTGGTAACTGTCACAGCGACTTTTCCGGGTATCACAGTCCTCAAAAACAGCAGGAAAAGTACACACGCGTTTGCACACGCGCGTGAAAAACACGAATAGTGGCATATACCTGACAGTGTCAGCCTGTCATACAGACCTAGCTGTACCATCCTCTAAAGTCAAAAGATTTCCAGAGCCTCCAAACAAATTAAATTTTCCCATAGAAGACTCCTCATTTTTTCGCGCCCAAAAAGACATTTCTCTCTCCTAAGTCCAGTGCTCCACTTATTCGCATAAGTACAACACTAGACTGGGGGGACTTGAAGGGATAAGGTCCCAAAAACCTCATAAAAAGGATGTGAGACCGTACCACCAACTGACCTTTCAACCTTTTTAACCTTGCGCGGCCGCGCATTAGTCTTACAAAAGGAAGAAAGAAACCAACAAGCAATAGTCGCGCGCCCAAAGGGAAGCCTGAACCCTTGCGCCGCTTTCCTTTTAACAAAGGGCTAAAACCCTGAGATCAATATGTCCGCCCAAATATCCAAACTTGGATATTATTTTACCCAGACTTGGGATCTTTTCAGCTGTGTGCACACCGTAAGGTGTCACACTAGATTACAGTAGTAACCTTCTAGAAGAAATATGATCATGCACCACCCAGACGGTTGTAACCGTCTGGACACGTGTCATCATCACAAACATTCCTGAAATCACCACGATAGCATGTAATTGGAGAATGATCTCCACTCAAACCACTTTCCACGTGGCAATTCCCCAACCGTAGATCAAGTCGTGATCCGTGTGCATTCACATCAGGATCAAAACAATGTAACGAAGATCAAAAGGACGTAACGGAAGGAAAAATAACCGCTACGGCGTCAGCATCTTCCGTTATCTTTTCAATAACAGATTTTCCCTCCCAAAACTCCCGGTTATAAATAGGAGAACTCTTCAGGTATGAACTCAGATCACATTTCACTACTCAAACACTTTTATCTTCTCCGTTACAGATACTTATTCTCACACCGGAGTCGGGTCAAGGAGAGAACCCTCTTCTCCCCTTGACGAGGCTAACGGTGCTCTGTTTTGCAGAAATCACCGGAGAAAGAACTTGGCTGCAACTGAATCAATTGAGAGATAACTAACCTTTTATGCGGATTCAAACCCCCTAGATATCTCGGTTCCGACCATTTATCTAGTGTTTCTTCAGGAGGAGTTTAAGGTACCTTTCCTTAAACACCATAGCCCAAAAGGCATGATCAATAAGATAAATGAAGAATTTATTCAATTGAGACAAAAAGGGGAATCGATTAATAAGATCACGGGGGTGTTCCTCGACAAGCTAAGGTTCTGTGATGAGTTAGTGCAAATGGGAGAGCAGAAGATTTATTATTATTACAATATACTGAGTGCGGAATAGAGTTAAAGAAACAAATTGAAAGAGGTGAAAGAAGGGCGTTGGATGCAAACCCGAGCCCTACGAAGAAACAAAAGGGGAATGAGTTCTCAAATAAAGGGAACGTAAAAAAGGGGTCACCCAACTGCAAGATATTTGGAAAAGCCCATCGAGGCGAATGTTATTTTAAAGACAAACCATGTGCTATGTGCGGGAAGGTGGGACACGAGGCTTCAAATTGCCCCGGTAAGGTGTCGGTATGCTACAAGTGCTACAAACCGGGACACAAGAGATCTGAGTGCCCGGAGTTGGTTGGAAAGAAGGAAGCACCAGACACAAAAGTTATTGACGTTTAAATATGATGGGAGAAATGGCATGTGATTAGCATGTGCACCCTTGTTTGGATCTTCCAATTTTACCCCTCCTGATAGTTCTATGTCGCAACCCCCGTCCCCTAACAACCCGGGAACGGGCGGCCGCGGCCAGTTTCAGTGATATCGGTGTTTATCAGTTTGGCAGCGGAAATTACATCATGACCGTAGTTAGGAAATATTTTATCAGAGTAAAATACCACACTTTCATAATATTAAACACATGGGAAATCCCAAGTTTTCAGTACACATATTTTCATAGGGACAAACCCTATTTTAATTAAAAACATCTCTTTATTTTAGGTAACTTTATAGCCACTTTTTCCAAGCCTTCAGTGCTGTCCAACTGGCTTCTATTTGGCTTTCACATTTTGTTACCTGAAACGCGTTTAAAAACATTTTGTCAGTGGGAAATAGTGGTGAGTGAATCCCAGTTTAATCAAGATAAGTAAAATCGCTTTACAGTATTAAGGGCGGTCGCGCAATTACATTTGTTTCCATCTACTTTAATTACCACCCACAGTACTATCAACCCGACTTGTGGTCATGTTACTACTTATAGTGTAGTAACAAATTTTGTATACAAAACCCCAACATACCGACGATAATTGTAGAATACAAATACTTAATCACTGTTTAATATAATGTAAAACATTTAAGGTTTTGTAAAAACAGTTTGCAAAAAGGAGATTACTCACATTGCTATCTTAGGGTTTTCCTTTGTGAATTCCTGGTGATTATCTATTAATTACACAATGCACGCGCGTTAGTATAATAACCCAATATTTACATTAGTAATACCCTCCCCCAAGACAGAACTCCAACGACTACGTCGGGCAGAACCTCGACAGCCGTTACGGAATTCTAAATCAATCGGGCAGCGTATCTAATACGTAACCGGGAGTTAAAATACTTACAACGAGGCAAAGCTTCGCTATTTTAGTGGGTATTATGCCCGGGTATTATGTCTATTATTTAGAAATTAGATAGAGAGAGATCGAGTGAATGAAAGAATTGCAACTGAAGCCTCTCGTCTCCTTTTATAGGGCTGATCAGCCATGGCGTCGCTTCCCGCGACGCCCCAGAGCTCAGCCTTCGCGGGCCGCCACCCCCTCCCTAGCTAGCCAAGGCTTGGCGAATCAGCTCGTAGACCCCACACGCGTCGGATACGTGGCGCGCTCCGGTGCGGCCTCGTTACCAGGCCGTCGCGCCCCGCGTAGCCTTGTGCCTTCTCCGTCGCGGGCCGTGAGGCCCATTATTTATTTATTTTATTTGGTTTTTGATAAAATTAAGGTATTGGGGGGCCGTTTTTCGCATACGGGGTGTATTTTAGGACGTATTGGGACATTTTAAATATTTTTAGGGTGTCGGAAATTATTTTGGAGGGTCGTTATATCCTCCTCACCTTGTTTTAGAACTCGTCCTCGAGGTCTACTGGAATAGGTGTGGATATTTCCTTTGCATTTCTGATTCAAGCTCACAAGTGTACTCTGGTCCTCTCTTGGAGTCCCATTTTACTTTGACCAGAACTAATCTTTTGTGTTTGAGATTCTTGACTTTTCTACCTTCAATCTGTAGCGGTCTTTCCACAAACTTAAGCTTTTCACTCACCTCTATGTCCTGAAGAGGCACTACCAGTGATTCATCGGCTAAGCACTTTTTGAGATTGCATACATGAAATACATAATGTATTCCTACCATTTCCTCTGGAAGTTGTAGCAGGCTACAGGTCCTATTCTTCTAATAATCACAAAAGGTCCAACATACCTGGGGCTTAGCTTTCCCCTCTTGATGAATCTAACCACTCCTTTCCAAGGAGAAACTTTTAATAACACTTTGTCCCCTACTTGAAATTCCAACGGTTTGCGCCTGTTATCAGCATAACTCTTTTGTCGATCGCGTGCTGCTTTTAGTCTTTCCTTGACTTGCACAATCTTGTCGGTTGTTTCTTGTACTATCTCAGGTCCAGATAGTTGCTTTTCTCCAATTTCTCCCCAACAGATTGGAGTTTGGCACTTTCGTCCATAAAGTGCTTCGAATGGTGCAACATTGATACTGGTATGATAGCTGTTGTTATAAGAAAATTCTATTAATGGCAGATGATCGTCCTAATTACCTCCGAAATCAATTACACAAGCTCTAAGCATATCTTCCATTGTCTGAATTATCCTTTCGCTTTGTCCGTCCGTTTGAAAATGATAAGCTGTGCTTAGATTCAACTTAGTTCCCATTGCTTTTTGGAAACATGTCCAAAAATGAGAGGTAAAACGGCTATCTCTATCAGACACAATTGATAAAGGAATTCCATGTAATGAAACTATTTCATTCACATACAATTTAGCTAATTGTTCCATACTGTAAGTTCCCTTCATTGGTAAGAAATGAGCTGACTTAGTTAGCCTATCTACAATTACCCAGGTTGTATCATTACCTTTTCTTGTCTTGGGTAATTTGGTAACAAAATCCATTGTTATCAATCCCATTTCCAAACTGGCATCTCTAACTGCTGTAATAACCCTGAGGGTTTCTGGTGTTCAGCTTTAACTTGCGAACAAGTTAAACACTTAGAAACATAAGCTGCTATATCCTTTTTCATTCATATCCACCAAAAATTCTTTCTTAAATCCTGATACATCTTATCATTTCCAGGATGCATCGTATACTTAGACTTGTGGGCTTTTTCTAATATACGGTGGCATAGGTTTCCTAATTTAGGTATCCATATCCTTGTCTTATGTAATCTCCAAATTCCATATGTTCCTTGTTCTAATTCCTTAATCATTCCTTTCAATTTCTCAGTATCATCCTTGATTACTATTCCTGTGCTTCTTTAATCTGTTCATTTAAGTCTACTTGTAGATCTAATTTAAGAGAACGCACTCGTTTTGGCTTTTCATGGTACTTTCGACTTAAAGCATCAGCTACTACATTTGCCTTTCCTGCATGGTACTGGATATTATAATCATAATCACTAAGAATCTCCATCCAGCGTCTTTGTCTCATATTCAACTCCTTTTGCCCGAAGACATATCTTAGACTCATATAGCTCCTAATTCCGAATCATGGGTTGAATAATTCTCTTCATGATTCTTAAGTTGTCTAGAGGCATAGGCTATAACCTTTTGTCGTTGCCTCAACACACATCCCTAACCTCACTTAGAAGTGTCACAATAGACTACAAAATCTTCAGTTCCTTCTGGTAACGCTAGTATGGGTGCGTTGGTTAATCTTTGCTTAAGAATTCTAAAGGCTTCTTCTTGTTTTGATCCCCATTCAAACTTAACAGATTTACAGGTTAGCTTAGTTAAGGGAATGGCTATTCTAGAAAAATCTCGGATAAATCTTCTATAATAACCGGCCAATCCTAAGAAACTTCTAACCTCGGTTGGTGATTCAGGGGTTTTCCATTTAGTAATTGCTTCAATCTTTGTAGGATCCACATGAATTCCTTCATGATTGACTAAATGTCCAGGAAACTGCATTTCTTCTAATCAAAATTCACATTTCGAAAACTTTGCATAAAGCTTTTCTTTTCTTAATAAACTTAGAAGTGCGTGCAAATGCTTTGCATGTTCTTCTTTACTCTTAGAATAAATGAGAATATCATCTATAAAAACAATTATGAATTTATCCAAATATGGCTTACATATTCGGCCCATCATGTCCATAAATGCAGCTGGGGCATTGGTTAAACCAAATGGCATGACAGTAAATTCATAATGGCCATACCTTGTTCTGAAAGCAGTCTTAGGAATGTCCTCTTCCTGTACCTTTAATTGATGATATCCTGAGCGTAAATCGATCTTACAGAAAAACCGAGCTCCTTGCAATTGATCAAACAAATCATCGGTTCTCGGTAATGGGTACCGATTTTTAATTGTGACTTTGTTCAATTCACGGTAATCAATGCACATTCGCATTAACCCGTCTTTCTTTTTAACGAATAATATTGGTGCTCCCCATGGTGATGAACTCGGCTGTATGAATCCTTTCTCCAACAATTCGCCTAATTGTTTCTTTAATTCTTGCATTTCTGTTGGTGCCAAACGGTAGGGTGCCTTGGCAATTGGTGCTGTTCCTGGTACCAGATGGATTATGAATTCAACTTCTATGTCAGGCGGTAACCCTGGTAATTCTTCTGGAAACACATCTGGAAACTGAGATACTACTGGAATATCTTTTAGTTCCTTTCCTTTAGTGTTAGTGATTATAGAAATCAAATACACTAATGATCCTTTTCTTATATAACTAGTTTTTTTCATCACAGAGATGAATTTCGTTGATCTAGATGGTTTGTCTCCTTTCATTGTTATCTTTTCACCCTTTGGTGAATTTACTTGGATTGACTTTTGATCACATAGAATACTGGCTTTATTGGCTACTAACCAATCCATTCCTAATACAATATCAAATCCTGCCAGATTCATTGGGTAAAGGTTTGCAATAAACTTTTGGTTTAAAAATTCTATTCTTGCTCCCTGCAAGATTTCAGAAATCTTAACAGTTTCTCTGTTTGCTGTTTCTACTAGACATGTTTGTGGGAGTTTAGTTAATGGTTGATTAAGATGTTTGCAAAATGAAGTATTAATAAAACTTTGGTTCACACCAGAGTCAAATAATACTTTAGCAAAAACATCATTAACTAAAAACGTACCGGCAATCACGTCCGGAATCATGTTGGCTTCTTCTGCAGTCAGAACAAATGCTCTAGCATTTTTAGTATTCTTGTTGTTCATGGCTGGAGCTAGTTTAGGACAGTTCGGCTTGATATGACCTTTTTATCCACAGTTGAAGCATACTCCATTACTAGGTTTCTTCCTACAATCTTCTTCTTTGTGTCCTGGTAGCTTGCAGAAATTACAGTAGGTGGAACATCTTCCTGAATGCTTCTTCTTACAAGCCTTATAGTAAGGTACAGAGGTAGAACCTACATTTTTCCCACGGTTGGAATTACCATAGCGAAATTCCTGGGTAAGCCTTTGAGCTAGGTTCCTCCTCTGATCCTCTTCTCGCGTACGTACTAATTCATCAGTCAAGGTGTTTGCTAGTTCTACAGCTTCATCTATAGTTTGGGGTCTAGCTGCCTTGACTACATGCCTAATCTCCCCGATTAATCCCCAGATGTAACGGGAGATTAATACTGGTTCTGGTGATGCAAGGGTCGGCACTATTCTAGCATATTCAAAGAATGTAGTAGTGTAACCCTTACTATCTTCTCCAGTCATTCTAAGGTTTAAGAACTTATTTGCAATCTGTTCGTTTTCATTGGGATGGCAGAATTTCCTTTCCACCATGTTCTTAAATTCCTCTCATTCCATATTGTAAACCCTATCACTTCCCCTAGACTGGAGGATAGTGTTCCACCATTCCAAGGCTAAGTTCTTAAACAGATTGGAGGCAAACATTATCTTATCCTCTTCTGCGTACTTGCTTATTTTCAAGACTGCCTCAGTCTTTTCTATCCAGCGTAAAGTTGCAATGGGTCCTTCATTGCCCGAGAATTCTATTGGTTTACAAGACCAGAATTCCTTATAAGAACAACCATAAGACATGGTTCTCCTTCTTTTGGGAATGGGCACTTGAAGTATTGGTCCATTTTTACGCTGTGATCTAGTTCAGTAGGTCGCTTACTGCCATTGTTACTTTTATTATCCGCTTCCTTAACCGTTTTAATAATATATGGCATTGCGTCTATAATCCGTTGAGCCACTATGTGTTGGATTGCACTATTATCCACTTGGTTTCCATTGTTATTGTTTTTCTGGTTATCGTTATTCTGGTTTTCCTGGTTCACTTCGTTGTCCATCTAAATTTTAAACATTTATCAATTATTAATATCACAAGATAATATTTAATGCAAATAATCACACAACACGCATATTTATCAAAATCGTCGAACATTGCGACTTTTACTCTTTCTTATATATTATGCATCTAATACAAACTAGAACTGGAATTTAAAATTACAATACTATTATGCATCCATAGCTATTGTCTAGATTTTTTTTCAAGCATACACACATATTATATATAGATATATTATTACTATTATTACTATTATTATTAATGATAGGGTTTCATCCAAAAATCCATATTACGCTCGTCATATTTCCAGACGAGTCGTTCCCCTATCTGCCTCATCCTTTCACTTCCTTCTAAAATCTCCTCACCAAAGGTTCGGAGTTCTTGCACATTTTCTGTGCTCCTGGGTAGTGCAGAGGCTAGTATTGGGTTTGGGAACTGGGGCATGGGTTCTTGGTAAGGGTAAGGGTTCTCTAGAATTTCCCTGATGAATTGGTCATTATCATAATAGGGGTCTAGAGGGTCCAGGTCTGGGTAAGCTGCTAGGTTTGGCATGGGTTCGTCTGTTATTGGGTAGCGTTGTTGGTAATCCCTATGGTCGTCAAACCAGGGGTCATAGTCTAGGGGATGGGGTGCTAGTACTCTAGGGATCTCAGCTGGATCAAAGGCAGGTGCTGGAATTTGATTTTCAGGGTTGGTTTCAATTTCTATTGGTTGTGTAGGAAACAAGGATAATGGTTTGGGTGCTTTGAGTTGCTCTAAATTAGGGTATGCAGCTGTAGTTGCTAAGATATGAAACTTTGCTAGACTCCTATTGAGCATATCCTGAGTGTGAGCATCTGTTTCTCTTTTAGCGGTTGCTAAAGCACGCTGTTGCTGAAGTTTTCTCATCCTTTTCCTACGTTCATGAGCTCCTCTGCTGAACCATCCTCTCTTCTTAGGAGGGAATGGCTCTTCAGATTGTGCCTTGAACACGAATATCCCATCTTCATTATCAGCTGGATACCCTGAGAGGGTAGGCTGTGAAAAGGTGCCTTCGTCCCTAGGTGAGATGGACAATTGACGGTAAGCGTCTGAAGGTCCTTGGTCGCTCATACTGTAGACTAACAAATAGTCAAATAACACAAAACAATAATATATTCACGTAGTTTCATAAATAATTTCCTAAGATTTTGAATAATATCTTGGTGTCAGCAGAACACTTCTGTGGCTGAATCAGTGGCTTAGCTCTGATACCACCTTCTGTCGCAACCCCCGTCCCCTAACAACCAGGGAACGGGCGGCCGCGGCTAGTTTCAGTGGTATCGGTGTTTATCAGTTTGGCAACGGAAATTACATCAGGACCGTAGTTAGGAAATATTTTATCAGAGTAAAATACCACACTTTCATAATATTAAACACATGGGAAATCCCAAGTTTTCAGTACACATATTTTCATAGGGATAAACCCTAATTTATTTAAATAAAAACATCTCTTTATTTTAGGTAACTTTATAGCCACTTTTTCCAAGCCTTCAGTGTTGTCCAGCTGGCTTCTATTTGGCTTTCACATTTTGTTATCTGAAACGCGTTTAAAAACATTTTGTCAGTGGGAAATACTGGTGAGTAAATCCCAGTTTAATCAAGATAAGTAAACCCGTTTTACAATATTGAGGGTGGTCGAGCAATTACATTTGTTTCCATCTACTTTAATTACTACCCACGGTACTGTCAACCCGACTTGTGGTCATGTTACTACTCACAGTGTAGTAACAAATTTTGTATACAAAACCCCAACATACCGACGATAATTGTAGAATACAAATACTCAATCACTGTTTAATATAATGTAAAACATTTGAGGTTTTGTAAAAACAATTTGCAAAAAGGAGATTACTCACATTGCTAACTTAGGGTTTTCCTTTGTGAATTCCTGGTGATTATCTATTAATTACACAATGCACACGCGTTAGTATAATAACCCAATATTTACATTAGTAATACCCTCCCCCGAGACAGAACCCAACGATTACGTCGGGCAGAACCTCGATAGCCGTTACGGAATCCTAAATCAATCAGGCAGCGTATCTAATACGTAACCGGGGGTTAAAATACTTACAACGAGTCAAAGCTTCGCTATTTTAGTGGGTATTATGCCCGGGTATTATGTCTATTATTTAGAAATTAGAGAGAGAGATCGAGTGAATGAACGAATTGCAACTGAAGCCTCTCGTCTCCTTTTATAGGGCAGATCAGCCATGGCGTCGCGCCCCAAGGCTCAGCTTTCGCGGGCCGCCACCCCCTCCCTAGCTAGCCTAGGCTTGGCGAATCAGCTCGTAGACCCCACATGCGTCGGATACGTGGCGCGCTCCGGTGCAGCCTCGTAACCAGGCCGTCGCGCCCCGCGTAGCCTTGTGCCTTCTCCGTCGCGGGCCGCGAGGCCCATTATTTATTTATTCTATTTGGTTTTTGATAAAACTAAGGTATTTGGCGGCCGTTTTTCGCATACGGGTTGTATTTTAGGACGTATTGGGGCATTTTAAATATTTTTAGGGTGTCGGAAATTATTTTGGAGGGTTGTTATATTCTAAGGTTCCCATTATTTACAAAAATGTCACTAAATAATCTTAGCCACAAATCACAAAGATCTGATGGCTGAAAATCGTTCTCACGGTTTTCACACTTCAAATCGTTTTCTCTTGATCCCAACACTATATATATATATGGGATGGATCATGAGAAAACTAGTTTAAATGAGAAAACCAAAAAACTAACTAAACAAACCTAAAAGACATACCAAAATTTTTTTTTACATTTTTTTAGAAAAAATCGCTATTTTTTATGTATGGAAAAAAAATTCAAAACTTTTTTTTTGTTGTATTGCACATGTGCACTATTACGGATATAATGCACATGTGTAGTACACATATAATGCACATGTGCAGTACAACAAAACAAAAATTAATATTTTTATATATAAAAAATAGCGATTTTTTTATAAAAATTTGTAAAAAAATGGTATGTTTTTTAGCTTTTTTTTAGGCTTTTCTAGTTAGTTTTCTAGTTTTCTCATTTAGATGTAGTTTTCTCATGATCCTCTCTCTCTCTATATATATATATATAGGGAGAAGATCATGCGAGAACCACCTCTTATTGCGAGAACCAATGTGAACAAAACCAAAAATGCCTAAAAATAGCTAAAAATCACACAAATTTTTTTTTTTAATATTTTTTATATAAAAATCGCTACTTTTCGAAGCAAAAAAAAATTTAATTTTTTTTCCACTAAAAGTAGCGATTTGAGCATAAAAAATATTAAAAAAACTAAAAATTTTTGGATTTATTTTTGATTTTTTTAGATTTTTTTAGGTTTTTTGGGGGTTTAGTTTTTAGCATTTTAGCTTGGGGTGGGGGAGTTTAGGTTTCTAGGGGGTAGGGGAGGGGGGTTTAGGTTTGTGGGGGGGGGGGTAGGTTTTTTTTGGGGGGGGGGGGTGGGTGTGGGGGGTGGTTTAGGTTTTTTTTTTTTTTTTTTTTTTGGGGGGGGGGGGGGGGGGGTTAGGTTTTTTTAGCTATTTTAGGTTGTGTTCACATTGGTTCTCGCGGTTCTCACAATAAGGGTGGTTCTCGCATGAGCCCCTCCCTATATATATATATATATATATATATATATATATATATATATATATATATATATATATATAGGGGATGGTTCAAATGAAAACCACTTTTATTGTGAAAACTCGAAAACTAACTAAAAAAAGCCTAAAAAACACACAAAACATTTTTTTTTTCAATTTTTTTTTATAAAAATCGCTAGTTTTTATATATGAAAAAAAAACTTTTTTTCAAAAAAAAAAAAAAAAATTTTGTGTAGTGCACATGTGTAATAATACACATGTGTAGTACACATACATATGTGCAGTATTACACATGTGCACTACACAAATTTTTTTTTTTTTTTGAAAATTTTTTTTATATTAAAAAACCTGCGAAATTTTGATTGCAAAAAAAAAATTAAAAAAAAAAATTTTTTGTATGTTTTTTTGGCTTTTTTAATTAGTTTTCGAGTTTTCACAATAACTAGTGGTTTTCATTTGAACCTTCCCCTATATATATATATATATATATATATATATATAGGATTGGGCTATATGAAAAACCCCATCTTTTTTAGAAAACCTTGGAAACCCAACCTCATCCATTGATTGTGTTTGATCAATGGCTCTACTTTTTTGGGGTAATTATTAGATTTAAAATAATTCTTATATTTTGTCTAGTACAACTACAAGGGCAATTTGGGTAGTGAAAAAGTGGCTTTTTAACTATTGAAAATAACCCACTCCACTTCCCTATGCATTACCATCAAATCACCAACTCTTTCTCTTACCTCTTTCTCTTTCCTCACCCACCCCACAAACGTGAAGAAGAACAAGAAGAACATGATCTCATTTAAGAATTCAAATATCTACCTTCAAGATTCCAAGAAACACTAATCCCATATCTAAAAGTGATCTCAACAAACACTAATCCCAGATCTTTTAGAGAGAGAATGATGGCAGGACACAAGTTTTTAGAGAGATGAATTTTTTGTTTTAGAGAGAGAAACAACAATCTTCATCATGTTCATCTATAACACCAAGAACACACATACAAGTGTGTGAGAGAGAAGAAGTTTGAAGTATGTTGTTTTAGAGAGAGAACGATGACAAGATGAATGTTTTTAGAGAGAGAAAGTTGATGTTTTAGATAGAGAAACAACAATCTTTATCACAAAGACACACGCACGAGTGTGTGTGTGTGAGAAGAAGGTTTGAAGATCTTCTTCGTGTTCATCGGACGGTTATAGATCCGGTAAGTGTTCTTGAAATATCATTTCACACTTGATTTTTTTGTTGAAATGGTTGTTAATATGTTTTTGTGTGCTAAAAGTGTTTTAGTAATGCTTAATGTTCATGTATTTTAAATAAATCAAAAACTTTAGGATGAGATTTTGAAGGGGTTTTTTTGTTGGTTTGGTTGCTTGTTAGGGGCTTTTGATCTTAACAGTAGCTGTTTTTTTTTTTTTTGTTGGTTTGGGTTGCTTGTTTGGGTTTTTTATCTGAACAGTAAGTGTTTTTTTGTTGGGTTGCTTGATTCACAGACTCAGGCCCATAACATGTGTTAAGCCTCCCTGTGAGAATGTTATATAATGTGTGTTGATTTACAGAAATAAACCCATAAAGATATTCAATTGATGTAACACCCCGAAAACGGGTTTGGTAATCAAACCCCGTTAATACTAAAAGACGGGTAAAGTACCGTTAGCGGTAGAGGTAACCCGGTAAATATTAGAATTTAAATAAATAAACCTAATATTTAATAAAACGTGAATGAATACTTTTAAGGAAATAAGTTTATAAAAGGCCCGAGTTAACGGGACTTAAAAATAAAACGGGTTATAATTTCCCCGAACCCACCAAGTAACTAGGAATATCAACCTAGTTAAATATGTGCCTTAAAACAAAGAAGGAAACTTGAGAAATAACCCTTATTATAAAACTACAAACTAGAGGGGTTAAAAAAGGAAGAATTGAAACTTGATTTATTAAAAATTAAACACAACACACACACAAGGTGTGTGTGTGTGTGCGTGTTCTGGTCGACCAGGAGAAAGCTCAGGAGAGCTCAAACCCTAACTTTAACAAATTGATCAAATTGAAGCTCAAATCAAGCCCGAATCGTCTGCATGATTACAAATTCGTGATCACCTAGTCGTGGGGATCATAAGGTATGTAAAAATTTGATGATTCGTGAAGTTGCAAAATTTGAGTTAGCATCATAATTTCCGAATTATGTAAGGATTAGAGGAGCAATGGCTAAGTTAGTGATGTACACATGCTTAGGAACTAAACCCTAAGTGAAAATCATACATATGATGCTATGACTTGAATGATTTGGTGATTACCTATATGTGTGTTAAATGGGTGTTGTAGAATGATGAAGAACACTAGAAATTTGATTATAAATTGAGTGTTATTCATTACATGAGAAAATCTAGATGTTATTATGCATACTAGATATATTAAACTTGCAAGAATTGTTTAATCTTGGCTAAAAAGTTAGTCATGAAACTTGATTTTTGATTTAGTGAAATTATGCCCACTAGGTGTTTGTTAAAATGCCTAAACGAAGCTAAAATGTTGAAATTCCAAGTGAAGTGTGCATTTGAATATGTTGATAGATCAATTGACTTTTAGGAAGTCAAACCAACCAATGATTTAATCGAGTGATAAAGTCGACATAAGACCCGTTAGATGGAGTAGTCATAATTGATAATGACTAATCTAACCATCTTATGAATTATGGTGATAGTTTGAAGCCTAACGAGCTAGGTGGAAGCTTGATGAGTGAACGGGGCAAACGAATCAAGAAGGGAAGGAAAAGCATAATTCGGATGCAAGGTAAGTATATCTTACACTAGTCATATATTTTAGAATATCCTTTTGTCGTGATAATTACGAAAAAGACAATTATGATGTAAGCCATAGTAGGCCAAAAAGTGTTAAGAAATGATTTATAAGTAAAAAGACTATACGGTATAAACCGAAGCGAGTCTTGTAGACGAGATGGTACTAAATAACATCTCGCAAAAATAAACGGTCACTTAGACCAAACGGGTCGAATGGTGAAAATATCACCATTTGAAAATATCGACTAACGAATATTGTCGAGTTGTGTGTTCACAGGAGTAAATACGGAAGGATAACTTGTATCGCTATTAAGTAGCGAATATTAAAGCAAGGTATAAAAAATGGTCAATATAATGATCCGAGTCAGGTATGTATAATGATTCAGCTCATTGTTTAGAACTTGAGATTCTATAAGTGTTAGACAAGGTCAAAATGAACATTCGGTTATCTTCTAGGTAAACGGAATAATTTGAGTCATAAACATAGTGTTTTAGAAACATAATGGTTTACAAACAAGAATTATAGTTTAAAGGACGGATTTTGAGTCAAACAAGTATTTAAAGGTTCTTGTAGTAAAAGAAGGATGAAAAATTGACCAAATTGCCCTTCTAGGCTAAATTGAACAAACAACCCTTAAAGGTTGTTTGGAAACGAATTTCATGATTAGATGAATACTTAGAATAAGTGTAGAAGTTGAATGATGTAAAACGTTAGTCAAATAGCTCTATTCGAGTCTTGCCGTAGAATAACAATCCGAAGGGAAAATTTGGAACATATAGATATACACATTGAAATCCAACACACAAAGAGTTGTAGATGAAGATTACTTGATAAGAAATGTAGGAATAAGATGCTAGAAATGAATGAAAGCGATTTCAAGCTTTAAAGTGCTTAAATACCCTTAACGGGTCAAAATAAGCATACGAGCGAAAACGGGTTTAAATTGTGTAATAAACCTATGATTAGAACCTAATATAGTAGGTAACATTAATTAGAAGAAGTGTACGAGATATAGGAATCAAATAAATAGGTTTGTTTGATAAAATGCATAAACGGGTTAAAATTCGGTAAAAGGGGAACGAGTCGAAGTCTTAGAAGTCTCAAAATTTATTATGTTGGATGTTGGATTTTAACTCCATATGATGGAGAATTAAATTATGGACGCGTAGGAAAAAGAATCGCGTAAAACGGATCAATAACGAAGAAGTTATGGCCGTTTCCGTGAAATCGGGTTGAGCTGGGAATGTACAGCAACAGCTGAAGCAACAGACTGTGAAAAAGGGGGCCTAGCGTGATGCGACGCCCCTTGGCGTCACGCGACTCCCCTAACTCCGGAAAATTTTTAATTTTTGTCATTTTAACCCCTGTACTTGTTTGAACTTAATATTTGACTATCAAAACTAACTTTTAAGTTGGTTTTGATCATAGGTGATAGCCAAGAGTGCCCGGATGAAGATCAAGCTCGATGAGGAACCGAACACGATAAAATACAAGCTTTCGCGCGGCGTTTTGTCGTATCTTTAATACGACGAAACCAATTACATTAAGTTGCAATTTTTGAAATGTTGTTAACATGTGGAAATGTTAGTATGAAAAGTTTTTGTAAAGTCACATTTTAGCATTTAAATGTGTATTTGTTAATAAAATCTTGATATATAAGGCGGGCATTACAAGTTGGTATCAGAGCCTTGGTTTAAGAGATTCAAGTATGGTGGGAAAGCTATGCTTGGACTTAAACCTTACGCTCTTGATAAAATTGGTGTTCGGTTCTAGGCTTGATCGCAAATCCGGTAAGTACTTGTATGTTAATAGTTTAGCATGCTAAAGTGTTGTAAACAACACATAGGGCTACCGTGTGATACACGTTACCCCAATTGAAATGATTGATATAGTTGACGAAAATACGTGCATTGACGCGTATAGTATAAAAAGCCTTGTATTATAATACGGGCTATTATTGAAGTAGATGTTACTAACTTTTGTGAATGTTTTAATTGAAGGACACTCGCGTTTGAACACGACGAGAGTCAAGCGAATTGTGGATATGATGATGGAATGGTCCGAGATATGACAAGAAGAGCATGCTCATTAAGGACCTAAATCGCGTAATGGTCGCGAACAAGGCTAATGGCAAGAAAAGCCCGTTAGGGCAAGCATTTACCAGGTGCACGTTTAAATTATTGCATGAATATAAACATGCAACCAATACGTAGAAATTGATAGTTGCAGATTTAGATTGAAAACTTAGACAAACCTGAATAGAATACCTATCCAGGATATTGTTTCCAAGAGAAACAAATAGAGGTATTACTTACATGGGGTGTAATGTGAAAATTATAAAAAGCTCATGTATACCAGGTGTTGATCGCTTACTCTGGCCAAGTAAGTAGTGAACACGTGGTACCATGAACTTCTTATGATGGACACATTTATGTCCGATGTAGTAAGGGTGGGGTGAATGGGACTAACTTAAATGGTACCCAAATGAATCAAATAAGTAAGACATTTGATGGTAAACGTAAACGTAAGTCGGATGACGGAAGCGTATTACGTAAGAATAACGAGCCCGAGAGAAGGGACAAGGATTAAGTAAAAAGAAAATACAGACCGACCAATAGGAATGCTAAGGCATAGGGATAAAAGCTTGACTGTCACAAATGATGAAATTCACATGGACAAGTCAAACGAATTGAATAAAGAATAAAGGACTTGATTGAATAAAAGCGATGGATCTCGCTAAGACGACCAAATAAATTAAAATAACGTCTAAAACCATATAGAAATGGTTATTTGAAAATGATTAAGGTAAAGATACCCGATGAATGGGTAGGATTTGGAAAGAATGCGTAAACCAAGAGACGGGAACGCGAAACAGAAAGTCAAAAGACTCGGAATATGAGTCATGACTAAAAGACAATGAGAATTTGCAAACCGATATGTTAATAACTACGCTCAACTATTTTAAAGTTGAACGGGTCGAATAAAGAACAGAGTTTGATGTTCACAAGTGATGAAATTTCACACAAACAAGTCAAACGAGATAAATAAAGTATAAAAACTTGGTAGTGCAAGTAAGCGCAAACCGAATAATGGAAGCGCGAAACATTAATGAACCTACGTGATGGCTCATAAAGGAATATATATAGGAAAAACGCAAACTAGCGAAACAAAAATGTTAAAAACATTAAAATAAAAGAACCCGGGTAATGGGACGTAAAGGAGTATAAGTATGAACCGGGTAATGGTAAGTGTATGGAAAACCGACGTGTAAATTGACGTTAGAAGTCGAGAAGTCGGAAAGATGATTCGAAAGAAAACAAAGTAGCCTTAGACTACGGTCAAGGTCAAATGAAATCCAAAAAGTAAAGGTGAATAATTATAAACATAAAAAGGGGTGCCTTAACGCCATATGCGTATATAAACGTATACACATTTGAATAAAGACTAGAATAAAAGATGATCTACGGGATCATCATAACCTACGGGATATTAATTAGTGTAAAGGTCTACAGGACCAAAATGACCCACAGGACATGAATTGAAGCAAAGGGATCATAAAGGCCTTGCATTAAAAAAAGGGTGAAAATCTAAAGAAATAAGCCTACGAGCTAAGTGAAAGAACCTACGGGTCAATAACATGAAGCGAGGAAAATGGTTAAACTCCCCGCGTAAAATAATAACGGAAGGTAAAGGTAGTATAAAAGCGAGGGGTTTCGCTAACTTAACTGAGTGAGTTAAAAGCGAAGAGATCGTGAAAGGCCTGGTTGACAAAAGTGAGGGATTTCACTAAAACATCTAAACGGGCAGAAATAACATAAAGGATTCACAATTATTTAAATTCTGATAATTCACAAAAAGGACAAAAATATTACCGAAAAGACAACGGAAAGGAACGAATTTTCAGACGTAAAAGTCCTGGAAATGAGTAAAAGATGTAAGACAAGGAGAAAAAGGAAACGTTAAACTAAAATTTAGTTTTAGTAAGAAACAAATGTTTTAACAAATATGGATATTATGAGAGAGATTAGAAAATGGTTAATATCAAAGAGCATGGGTCTTAACATCGATAGGTGCGAGACAATACATTCGAAAAGAAGAAGTATGATAAAGAAACGTTGATATAAATTAAACATGACGTGACACGATCACGGTCAAGAAATACAATGTGAAGTGGAATCACAATTTAACCAAGCGAGCGGTAAAGAGTAACTGGACTAATAAGTCTAGTTAGTGGGACCGGTTAAGGTCATTTAAATAAATTTGGTTGCTTATAAGCGGAGGATTCGGTATAACTGAACCGAATAAATGAACTTGAAAACAAAAGAAATTGTAGTTAAAAGTGAAAGATTTCACTAAAGACCTTTAAACAGGTCAAGGTAACGGATTCACAAAGGGTTCGATAATATGGAAATCGCTAAGTTAACTAAACTAGTAGAAATAACGAAATTACGTTATTCCAAGTTGCATTATGTCGAATGAGGCACGTAGATGTTTTGTAATCAAAAACGTATTACCAAAATTTTTCTGGTAATACTAATGACGGGTGGTCCTTTGGACAACCCTTAAGCATGTTAAAAGATAAAATAATCCTCCAATTAGCCGTGTAATTATCTTGAATTAGATAACTACGATGCTTATGTTTCAGGTACGAATTAGGAGCTAAAAGGTGGATCAAAGGCAGCTTTTGGAGGCTTTGGTGGAAAACGGGTCAAGAGGAGAACAAAAGAATAACAAAGGAGTGAAGGCAGCCAAGTACCGTAAATTACGGTTCTACCGTAATTTACGGTAGACCATTTTTCACTTTAGTTTCCACCGTAACACAGAAGAGATGCACCGTAACAAAATGTTGACCACCGTAAATTACGGTGGAGCCGTAATTTACGGTGGAGCTGAAATCGCAAAAACGTAACTGCCATCTTAAAATCGTTTTTTGGTGTGTCTTTTCATCTTATCTCATCATTGACGGTTCTTGGACACTTTGGGGGCGAATTTGGAGAACTTGTTGGGTTTGTGAACATTTTCAATCATTCGGTTTGTTATTTTGATTTGTATGAACACTAGTTTGATGTTGATGATGATTCACCGCGCCATGTCCGGCTAAACTCTTCGGTGATCATCCTAGGTGAATGTTTCTGAACCTTTTGTGTGTTTAATTTCTGCATTTCTAGAATGATATCTTGCGTTGCTTGAATGTCATGGTGTATGTTTGATTGTTTGTAGTGTGTTAATCTATATTGCAACCCCTAGTCTTAATCGTACGTTCTTGGTGCCGTTGGCAACCGAGATATCACGGGAAGGGTTAGGGTTGGTTATTGGTTAATAGGTCATCGGGAAACAACCTCGCGTTATCTAATCCGAGTACTTTGTTCCCTTTTATCACTTCAATCACATATACACGAGTTATGTCTATGTAAGTCTTTCTAGTGAAATTGCACACAACTGTTTAAAGAAACTGAAACCTAGGGTGATCATTGTTCTCTCCTAATTGTTTACAACCAACTTTGATTCGATTTAGTTCTTAATTTAGTTTTCTAAAACAACAATCTACAATCTTGAATTTTAATTTTCTGCAATTTAGTTTAATAATTAGTTTAAGTGCAAAGCTATATAATCGACACATTTTCCACATACTCCCTGAGTTCGATACCCTACTACCACTAACTACAGTTGTTTAGGGATTAAATTTGCGTGACCCACGACATCACGTCAAATTTTGGCGCCGTTGCCGGGGAGTAGTGCGCAACGTGTGTTAATTTAGTAGTTTTGTTTGTTATTTTCGGGTTTACGCTGGTTGTGTTTAGTGTGCAGGTACTTCAGGTGTATGCATACTAGAGGCTCTCAAAGGTCATCACCGCTATCGTTTGATCCGGAAATTGAAAGAACGCTACGACAAAACTGAGTTTTAGTGCGAGAAAACAAAATCATTGGTTCACCCACTTCACCCATTACACCGAGAAACATCATGGCTGATTCTCAGATTCCACCTACAACCAGTCAAACAACCTCATCCTTCATACCTACTTCCACCCAACCATCACCAAACACTACATTACCTAATACCACTGCTGAATTTACACCAACCAACTCCACTCAACCAATCACCACTCAAACTGAGCCTACCATCACTTACGATCCATCCACCACAATCCCACCATTATCTCACTTCTTTCCCCCAACTACGGGTCAATCATCATCTACCTTCACAATTGCACCCAATTCAACTATCGTGCATACTACTTCATCTTTTAGACCACAACAACAACAGTCGGGTTTTCAGTATTCGACCATTCCATTTGGGCAGACCTCGGGAATTCAAGGAGATGGTTATGATGAGGGATTTGAAGACTACGAGGGTTATGAAGATGATGGGTACGGTTATGGAGGTTATGGTGATCAAGGGGAGTTTGGGTATTTGCAAAGTCAATCTCAAGGAATGGCAAGTGTTGGTGGAATGCCACAACAACAAATTATACCACAACACATTCGGCCAAGACCACAAGGGCCACCAATCCAACAACCCATTCCATTGCAACAAGTTAGGCCACAACATGTATACCCACAATTTCAAAGGCCAAATCAATACCCACCGATGCCCCAACAACCAATTGCACCACAAGGGCCTATACCAAGACCAATGGGTCATATTCGTCCAAGGGGCCGATTGGGTGTTCCAAGAAGGCATCTTAGGGAACAAGCAAGGGGAATAGAGGCACATTTCAGGCCAATCATTACTCAAAACCCTTCACCGGTGGTTATCCCTCACAACAACCAAGGGAGAACTTTTGAAGTAAGAACAAACTCGTTGCAAAGTTTACCGAAGTACAAAGGGTTAGCAACGGAGGAGCCGTATTTCCATCTAGAGGCTTATGACTCAATTTGCAACACTTTTGGGAGTCAAGGTTTTTCGGCCGATGAAGTCAAGTTGGTCTTATTTCAGTTTTCTTTGGAGGATAAGGCAAAGAAGTGGTTCTACACTTTGCCTTCGGCATCAATATATACATGGGGGGAGATGCAACAAACCTTTTTGGATGAATTCTACACCGCCCAAAAGACCAATGATGCGCGGAAGGGATTGAGAAGCTTTCAACAACAACACGGTGAGATGTTCCATGAGGCGTTTGAGCGTTTTAACATGATGATTAAAAACTGCCCTCATCATGGAATTGAGTTATGGGAGTTGATGAACGCCTTTCATGAGGGGTTAAGTGCCGAAGACGCACGTGATTTGATGTCTATCACCGGAGGGACGTTTAGAACGAATTATGAGAATGAAGATTGGGAGTTTTTGGAAAGCATGGCAACTACATCAAAAAGGAAGGCCCAAGCTTCAAGGAGAGCCCGACCAACCACTAACCGACCACAAGTGCACGCCATAGATGATGGTAATGTTCAAACCACTAACCAAATATATAATGTTTGTGCTTTGTGTAATGAAATAGGTCATGCGGCTGAAAATTGCCAAGGAATGTTGGAAGGGCAATACGAGGAAGTCAATGCGGTTCAAGGTCAAGGTCAAGGAGGAGGTGGTAGGAACTACAACAACATGAATTCAAACACCTACCACCCCGGATTGAGGAACCATCCGAACTTTAGATATGGGAACCCGTCAAATCAAGCGAACCCGAATTTTCAAGGTAGCCAAGGTAATTTTGGTTCACGGCCATCTTACAATAACCAAGGTGGGTACCGAGGCGGGAATAACCAAGGGTATCAAAAACAATACCAAACGGGTCAAGAACAAGGGGGACCCTCGGGTGGAAACGAGGTGATGGAGATGCTAAAGAGCATGCAAATGGAGATGCAAAAACGGAACCAACTAGACGAAGTGCGAATGCAAAAAGACGAGGTTCGTGATAAAAGCATCCAATCACTAACAACCCAAATGGGTCAATTAGCAACCGATGTGGCGGAATTGAAGAAAGGTAAGGGTCAACTTCCAAGCGACACTAAGGTAAACCCTTCACATGGTTCGTCACGAGGTAATGTTAATATTAACCATGTTAGTGTTTTAAGAAGTGGGAAAGAGTTTAAGGCCAATTTGTCACCCGAACTGGTCGAGGGGGTGGTTGAGGATATCACGGGAATGGAAAGTGATGATGAATTTTCACCGGTTAAACCAAAAGAACCAATTATTAAAAAACCGGGTTTGGGTGAAAGTGAAAAGAATGAGAAAGTTGAGGGTGAACCGAGTCAAGTTCCATTTCCATCGGCCTTACTTGACCCGGGAAAGAAAAATTTTATTGTGTCAAGGGGTCCTCAAAAAGAGGAAATGTGGGATATGTTCAAACAAGTTAAAATAAATCTCCCACTCCTTGATGCAATAAAACAAGTTCCCGCTTATGCAAAATTCTTAAAAGAATTATGTACACAAAAGAGGCAAAACAAAAAGAAAGTGCCTAAGCGGGTGGATTTGACCGGGCAAGTGAGTGCGGTGTTGAATGGGGAGCTTCCTCCTAAGCTCCAAGATCCGGGCACGCCATTGATTAATGTGCAAGTGGGTAATTTTCAAATGGCTAAGGCATTGCTAGATCTCGGAGCCGGAGTTAGCATTTTACCGGGGGGCTTATACGACCAATATGACTTTGGTCCATTAGCAAGGGTGGAGACGACGGTTGTTTTGGCCGATTTGTCTCATAAGTTGCCCCGGGGTATGGTTCAAAATGTTATTGTAAAAATTGATGAGTTTTATTATCCGGTGGATTTCTTAGTGTTGGATTACTCATCGGCGGACCCTAAACAACAACAAAACATAATTTTGGGTCGGCCATTTTTAAGCACCGCACATGCTATTATCGATTGTAGATTTGGTACAGTTGATATGGCATTTGGAAATCGAAAAATGCGTTTGAATGTTTTTACTAACAATTCTAATGCTAACGGTGTTGATGAGTGTTTTATGGCAGACATAGTAGATGGATGCAACCCGCATGAGTATGAGGAGGATGGTTTGGATATTTGCCTGTGTGACTTTTCTGAACAGGTACATGCTTATGCACTACGGGTTGAAGAGGAAGCACAAGATGTGATGGCGATAAAAGAAGGTAGACCACCATGGACCCATCAATTCGAGGGTCTACCGGTGGAAATTGATTCGGGTACAAAACCATCGTTGGAGGAACCCCCAAAGTTAGAGCTCAAGGACTTGCCTAGCCACTTAAAGTACGTATTTTTAGGGGATAATGACACTTTACCGGTCATTATTGCCTCTAATTTGGAGTTGGCACAAGAGCAAAAGTTGATGGAGGTGTTAAAAGCGAACAAGGGTGCTATTGGATGGACGATTGCCGATCTCAAAGGAATTAGTCCATCCATCGTCATGCACAAAATTATCACAACTGAAGATGCCAAACCGACACGAGAAGCTCAAAGGCGGTTGAACCCAAACCTAAGGGAGGTAGTAAAAAAAGAGGTAATTAAGTGGTTGGATGCGGGAATTATCTATCCGATTTCGGATAGTGCTTGGGTGAGTCCCACCCAAGTTGTGCCTAAGAAGGCCGGCATTCAAGTAGTCAAGGATGAAAGTGGTGAACAAATTGCCACCCGACCGGTTACCGGGTGGCGGGTGTGTATTGACTACCGGAAATTGAATGCCGCCACTTCTAAGGACCATTTCCCACTACCTTTTATTGACCAAATTATTGAAAAATTGTCGGGTCAAAAATATTATTGCTTCTTAGATGGGTATTCGGGTTATAATCAAATTGCCATACACCCGGATGACCAACACAAGACCACCTTCACATGTCCATATGGCACCTTTGCCTTTAGGCGAATGCCATTTGGTTTGTGTAATGCTCCGGCAACTTTTCAACGATGTATGATGAGTATTTTCTCGGACATGGTTGGAGAGTCGCTCGAAGTATTCATGGATGATTTCTCCATTTTTGGCACTACTTTTGATGCTTGTCTCAATGAATTGCAAAAGGTTTTAAAAAGGTGCGTTGAGAAAAATTTAGTGCTAAGTTGGGAGAAAAGTCAGTGCTAAGTTAGTGCTAAGTTGGGTGTAAGGTCATTCTTGGGACACGCGGGTTTTTATCGACGTTTCATTAAGGGATTTAGTGTTATCACCAAACCCTTATGCAATTTGTTATTAAAAGATGTCCCGTTTGATTTTACTAACGAGTGTATGCAAGCTTTCACTGTTTTGAAGGAACACTTGGTCAAGGCGCCTATCTTGCAACCACCCGATTGGTCAAAGCCGTTCGAGATAATGTGTGATGCAAGCGATACCACTATTGGTGCAGTTTTGGGTCAACGGGTTGACAAGAAGCCGGTGGTTATTTATTATGCAAGCAAAACTTTATCCGAAGCGCAACTTAACTACACCACAACCGAGAAGGAATTATTAGCGGTGGTGTATGCTTTGGATAAGTTTCGTTCGTATATTTGGGGAAGCAAGGTAGTGGTTTACTCGGATCATAGTGCGGTTCGGTACTTGATGGAGAAAAAGGATGCAAAGCCGCGGTTGATTCGATGGGTCTTATTGTTACAAGAGTTTGATCTTGAGATCCGAGACAAAAAGGGATGTGAGAATGTTGTTGCGGATCATTTGTCCCGAATCCCGTTGGAAGGTGTAGATGATGCAAGTGAAATCAATGAACGGTTCCCCGATGAACAATTGTTGGCCGTTTCTACTTATGTTGCCCCTTGGTATGCTCATTACGTTAACTATTTGGCCAAGGGTGCGATTCCAAATCATTGGACTAAGAAGAGACGACAACAGTTTTCTAGTCAAGTGAAGCAATATATATGGGACGAACCCGACTTGTTCAAAATCGGGGCCGACCAAGTGATAAGAAGATGTGTTCCCGAAACTGAAGTTTTAGAGATATTGACCCATGCTCATTCATCCGCATGTGGGGGCCATTTTAGTGGGAATAAGACAGGCTATTGGGTGTTATCGAGTGGGTTTTATTGGCCCACGATTTTCAAGGATGCTCGTGAGTATGCCCGAAATTGCATCAATTGTCAAAGAATGGGAAGCATTTCGAAACGTGATGAAATGCCGTTGCAACCAATTTTGGTAGTGGAGGTATTTGATGTTTGGGGAATAGACTTCATGGGTCCTTTCCCAAACTCAAATGGGTTTTTATACATATTGGTTGCGGTTGATTACGTGTCGAAATGGATTGAAGCTATTGCCACAAGGACCAACGATCATTCCGTTGTATGTAAGTTTGTGCAATCCAATATTTTTTCTCGCTTCGGTGTACCTCGGGTGATAATAAGTGATGGTGGTTCACATTTCAAAAATTTCAATTTTGGAAAGTTGTTAAGGAGATATAGTGTGAATCACCGTGTGGCTACACCGTACCACCCACAAACGAGTGGTCAAGTGGAGGTATCTAACCGGCAAATCAAAGAAATTCTAATGAAGACGGTTAGAACGGATAGGAAAGATTGGTCAAGCAAGCTTGATGACGCATTGTGGGCGTATCGCACGGCTTTCAAAACCCCACTTGATACCACTCCGTATCGAATGGTTTACGGGAAAGGATGTCATTTGCCTATGGAGTTGGCACATAGGGCATATTGGGCAATTAAAACAGTGAATGCGGACTATGATGAAGCGGGTCGGGCGAGGAAGCTTCAACTGAATGAAATTGAGGAGATAAGGGACCAAGCGTATGAGTGTGCATCTGCGTACAAAGACAAACTGAAAAAAGTTCATGATGCGAAGATAAAGAAGAAGAACTTTGAAGTGGGTAAAAAAGTGTGGTTATACAATTCAAGGTTGAAAATGTTCGCGGGGAAACTCAAGAGCAAGTGGATGGGCCCTTACGTTGTCCGACGAGTGGGAAGGTTCGGAGATATTGACATTCAAGACGAGCGAACATTGAAACAACAAACGGTGAACGGTCACCGGTTAAAGCCGTATTTGGATGGCAATGACATCAACAACTTGGAGCTTGACAAAGCGGGCTACATTTTACGCCCGGTCGAGGAGGAACAACCATGAGAGGCCCAGGTTTGGTGTTAGTGTACATAGTAGTTTTGTTTTGTCTTGTTTTGTATTTTTTTTGCACAATTGCCATAGTTCCTCGAAGTCCGTGTTCGAAACAAGTGTGGGGAAGTTCGGGTCGCGAATTGCTCTTACATTGTGTTGAGGACAACACGGGATTTTTGAGGGGGTAGGGTAATTTTTACAAGTTTTTGAAAAAATTAAAAACATAAAAAAATCGAAAAACTTAAAAATCTAAAAAAATTTGTCACATAAAACTCAATTTTTGCCAAAATGTAGTTGCCCAGCGAGCACCGTAAATTACGGTATTACCGTAATTTACGGTGGATGTTAAAAAATGTGGATTTTACGGTGTAAACCTCCTGAGTTACGGCAAAGAATTTTGATTCAGAGATTACCGTAAATTACGGTATTGCCGTAATTTACGGTGATGCTTGAAAATGTTTGGGGCTTTACGGTCGTTCTCTACTGTATTACGGTGCAACTTTGACATTCAGGTCTCACCGTAATTTACGGTGAGACCGTAAATTACGGTACGTGAAAATTCTCTGTCCGTCGGTTGGGGTCCGCATATACATAAAAAAAAAACAATAAAATCGAAAACAAACAAGCTGATCACGTGAAGAAACCCTATCCACTCATTCATCTTTCACTTTCCCATTGTCATCTTCTTCTCCCAAAAACCCACAACCTCCATTCTTCTTCTACCTTCTTTCTCTCATAAAACCTTCAATTCCTGTCCAAATCAAGTGGAATTTTGGTCTAAATCGACTAACTTTTCACAAGCTTTGTGATTGTGAGGAGAGATTTCAGAGAAAACATAATTTTGGGGGTCGAAATTTGAAACCCTAGTTTGAAAGAATTTGGGGGTTTTGGGATTTTTGGTTTCACAAGCATCCTTCCATCTTGAAACAAGGTATGAACCCTTACTTTGCTATATTATGGTGATACATTATGAAAAACAAGGTGATTTAGGTTATGTGTTTTTGCCCACTTGCTTGTTGTTAAGATATGATAATGGAATTGTTTATTGAACATGGTTGATGGTTGTAGATGTAGGAATTGTTGTTAAAGTAGTGAACTTTTGGGATGCTCTACATTCTAGAGACACCATGCCCAATTTTTAAAAAATTCTTGAACACTTTAGGTTCACTAACATCTACAACCATGACAACAAGCAAGTGTGGGGAGGATTTTGAAGAGAGTGTTTAATTTGGTGTTTGTTTTTGTTGCTTGCCTCTTGTGTGTAGGAAATGGCAAAGACAAAGGAGAAAGCGGGTTCAAGTTCATCTTCCTCCAAAGGCAAAGGCAAGGGCAAGGAAAAGGAGCAACCATCAAAGAAGAGGCAATATATGGGTAGGGTAAGCGAGAGCGAAAGCGAAGAAGAAGAAGAGATGGAGTTAGACCCAAGTGATAAACCGGTGTGGAATTCGGGGTCGTTGGATGACCAACCCGAAATCTGGCAGCCAACCCTTTATAACGACTGCATGAACAAGTTAAAAAATAAAGCAGCCGCGTTTATCTGTGAAAAAGAGGTTGATGAACCCCAGTTTGGCCAGTTCGGGGTGTTTGATAAGTTCCGTGCTTTGGGTTGGGAAGGAGCACTCAAGTGTTTTGATAAAGATAAGAGCAATCTGTTTATGACTGAGATTCAGGAGTGGATGGCAACACTTAAATGTCACAACTTCCACAGGCCATCACAAATGAAGTTGATTGGGATGGTACATGGGGTACCAGTTGAAATGTCATTCGATACGTTGAAGAAGCTGGGAAAATATGATAGTCTTCCGGCTAAGGAGTACATGATTCCCACGCTTGATGATTTATTGCTCAAACCCGAAAAGCACGTGACATGGAATAGTATGTTAGCGGATTTGTTTTTGCCCGGTAGGTACGGTGGCGTGTTATACCGAAAAAATCTGAAGATAGAAGCCAAGCTATTGCATACGATCTGTTTGCTTAATGTCATCCCAAGAAGAGGGGATAAAGAACAGGTGAGGTTTCCAGAGATACCTGTTCTGTATTCATTGATGCATGGATCCCCACGCTTTCCAATACGCTACCTGATTATGCACCATTTGTGGATATGCCGGAACAAATACGGGAGAGACATTGTCCCGTACTGTCGCATCATAACGGGTTTAATGAAAGAGCAGAAGGCACTCACATCTGAAGACCGGGGTTTAACGAAAAGGCACCAGCCTTTTACTTTGGATAGGTTGGGAAACGTTTGGACATATACTCAGTCTGAACGTTATCACAAGCTGAAATCGGAGGGTCAACGGTGGAGGGCATTGAAATTGGGTGCAAGGGAGTTGTTACCGGGAGAACCGGATGAACCTGAAAGCGATGAAGAGTTGATTCCGAGTGGGGATGATGATTACGCAGACGAGCCACAGGGTGGTGCAAATGTTGGTTTTGGGGTTTTTCATGGTGGTCATGGTGGTACGTTCTACGACTACGCGCAGCAACCGTATGAGCCGGGGTGGGCCTATAGTGGTTCAATGCAGGAGGTGATCGAGAGCCAACGCCCGCCGGCGGCCATCTTTGATACTTGGTCGGGTTCGGAGAGGTCGTTATTTGATCAAGGCACGCGGAATAGCGCTAGTATTGAGCGGGCGCTTAAACATAGCTTCGATCGCAATGAATCATGGCACCGTACCCACGCATACTCTCGAGAGGTGGATGCTAATAACAGATATCATGATGATCAAATGAGGCGGATGCATGCGGATTGGCATGCCGGAAGGCCGGTGGTTGAAGATCCACAACATGTGGACTATGCTTCATTGCCGCCTTATGATGGTAGCATTTCTTATCCGACTCCACCACTCCACCATTCTCAGTGGCTTGATCCAAGACGGCAAGAGGGACCACAACAACAAGAGGGAAGCAGTAGCGGCGCATTCGGGTTTGGAGAGTGGAATGATATGATGTCATCCATCTTTGGGCCTCCAGGACCGCGCTACTATTGATCAGGTGGTTTTCTCTCTTTTGTATAGTTTGTATATATTTGTTGGTTTATGTTGATTATGGTTGGGAGGATGGGTGGTGATTGATCATGTGGTTGATTATTGGGTTGGCGATGGTTGGTGGTGTTGTGTTTAAAATGAAAAACATAAAAAAAATATAAAATGAAAAAAATACAAAAAGAAATTTGGGGTTTGAGATGAGAAGCTTTTTGTGGATGTTGAAGTGGGTTAGTGATCAAAGCCTCCCAAAGCCATACATTGGGGTCAATGTATCCCAAGTGTGGGGATGGGGGGAATTTTTTGAAGATTTTTGAAAAATTTTAAGCCGAGCAAAACAATGTGAAATCTTGACGCCCTAATTTATCCCAAGTTAATGCACCGGCAACCCTTATTACCCTTTTCATTCTTGGTGAGAGTTGTAGCCACACGTGTACATAAATAATCTTTGATGAGAGTGGCTATGGGTGAGGGTGCGTTAGAACTTGTGCTTGAATGCGATTTGAATCCTTAGTTAGACATGAATGTAGAAAGGATAAGGGCATTAGGTAGCCTCGTCGTTGGTGTGAGCGAGTGTGGGATTTGGGGGGTTGGACCTCGTTAATTATACATATGAGCATGGTTGCGAGAGGGGCGGGGGTTTGGACATTTAGTTGCCCATTTTGTGCCTTTAAAGCTTATCATTTGTTTCCCCTAGCTACTTACTTGAAAATTCACCCAAATTTGACCCGGTCTTGTAGTATTAGTGATAGAATTAGTAGTTTTGTGAGTTTGAAGTAGTTTTGGTTAATGTGTTATCGTATGATGCTTTGAAAAAAAAAAAGCAGAAAAAAAAAAGGAAAAGCAACGAAAAAAAAGAGAAAGAGTTTCATGGTCTTGTATATAGTAGTGCATATTTGTTAGTTGGTTTTATGTTTGTAATAAAAAGACCGGGTCGAATTTTCGTTACTCATATATATTCCATTTCCTACCTTATACACCTAGCCACGTTACAACCTTTAAGTCCCTTTGATTTGCATTCATGTTTGACCCATTATAGGAGGATGATTGATTCAGATACATTGTGCATCCACCCGTTTGCCTAGTGTGTGTCTAGCTTATCGTTGCTAGTTTTCACTTGCAGCCGAGAGGAGAGAATTTGTGAGGGGTGTATTGCTTGGGTGTTAAAAAGGGGTCGGTAAAGAAATTGCATGTTTCGTTTGGTTTGATTTGATCACTTGTTTTGAAACCATGTTGATGTGTTGCTTGGGACAAGCAACGGTTAAGTGTGGGGATGTGACGGGTGGTCCTTTGGACAACCCTTAAGCATGTTAAAAGATAAAATAATCCTCCAATTAGCCGTGTAATTATCTTGAATTAGATAACTACGATGCTTATGTTTCAGGTACGAATTAGGAGCTAAAAGGTGGATCAAAGGCAGCTTTTGGAGGCTTTGGTGGAAAACGGGTCAAGAGGAGAACAAAAGAATAACAAAGGAGTGAAGGCAGCCAAGTACCGTAAATTACGGTTCTACCGTAATTTACGGTAGACCATTTTTCACTTTAGTTTCCACCGTAACACAGAAGAGATGCACCGTAACAAAATGTTGACCACCGTAAATTACGGTGGAGCCGTAATTTACGGTGGAGCTGAAATCGCAAAAACGTAACTGCCATCTTAAAATCGTTTTTTGGTGTGTCTTTTCATCTTATCTCATCATTGACGGTTCTTGGACACTTTGGGGGCGAATTTGGAGAACTTGTTGGGTTTGTGAACATTTTCAATCATTCGGTTTGTTATTTTGATTTGTATGAACACTAGTTTGATGTTGATGATGATTCACCGCGCCATGTCCGGCTAAACTCTTCGGTGATCATCCTAGGTGAATGTTTCTGAACCTTTTGTGTGTTTAATTTCTGCATTTCTAGAATGATATCTTGCGTTGCTTGAATGTCATGGTGTATGTTTGATTGTTTGTAGTGTGTTAATCTATATTGCAACCCCTAGTCTTAATCGTACGTTCTTGGTGCCGTTGGCAACCGAGATATCACGGGAAGGGTTAGGGTTGGTTATTGGTTAATAGGTCATCGGGAAACAACCTCGCGTTATCTAATCCGAGTACTTTGTTCCCTTTTATCACTTCAATCACATATACACGAGTTATGTCTATGTAACTCTTTCTAGTGAAATTGCACACAACTGTTTAAAGAAACTGAAACCTAGGGTGATCATTGTTCTCTCCTAATTGTTTACAACCAACTTTGATTTGATTTAGTTCTTAATTTAGTTTTCTAAAACAACAATCTACAATCTTGAATTTTAATTTTCTGCAATTTAGTTTAATAATTAGTTTAAGTGCAAAGCTATATAATCGACACATTTTCCACATACTCCCTGAGTTCGATACCCTACTACCACTAACTACAGTTGTTTAGGGATTAAATTTGCGTGACCCACGACATCACGTCAAATGGGGTGTATTGCTTGGGTGTTAAAAAGGGGTCGGTAAAGAAATTGCATGTTTCGTTTGGTTTGATTTGATCACTTGTTTTGAAACCATGTTGATGTGTTGCTTGGGACAAGCAACGGTTAAGTGTGGGGATGTGACGGGTGGTCCTTTGGACAACCCTTAAGCATGTTAAAAGATAAAATAATCCTCCAATTAGCCGTGTAATTATCTTGAATTAGATAACTACGATGCTTATGTTTCAGGTACGAATTAGGAGCTAAAAGGTGGATCAAAGGCAGCTTTTGGAGGCTTTGGTGGAAAACGGGTCAAGAGGAGAACAAAAGAATAACAAAGGAGTGAAGGCAGCCAAGTACCGTAAATTACGGTTCTACCGTAATTTACGGTAGACCATTTTTCACTTTAGTTTCCACCGTAACACAGAAGAGATGCACCGTAACAAAATGTTGACCACCGTAAATTACGGTGGAGCCGTAATTTACGGTGGAGCTGAAATCGCAAAAACGTAACTGCCATCTTAAAATCGTTTTTTGGTGTGTCTTTTCATCTTATCTCATCATTGACGGTTCTTGGACACTTTGGGGGCGAATTTGGAGAACTTGTTGGGTTTGTGAACATTTTCAATCATTCGGTTTATTATTTTGATTTGTATGAACACTAGTTTGATGTTGATGATGATTCACCGCGCCATGCCCGGCTAAACTCTTCGGTGATCATCCTAGGTGAATGTTTCTGAACCTTTTGTGTGTTTAATTTCTGCATTTCTAGAATGATATCTTGCGTTGCTTGAATGTCATGGTGTATGTTTGATTGTTTGTAGTGTGTTAATCTATATTGCAACCCCTAGTCTTAATCGTACGTTCTTGGTGTCGTTGGCAACCGAGATATCACGGGAAGGGTTAGGGTTGGTTATTGGTTAATAGGTCATCGGGAAACAACCTCGCGTTATCTAATCCGAGTACTTTGTTCCCTTTTATCACTTCAATCACATATACACGAGTTATGTCTATGTAACTCTTTCTAGTGAAATTGCACACAACTGTTTAAAGAAACTGAAACCTAGGGTGATCATTGTTCTCTCCTAATTGTTTACAACCAACTTTGATTTGATTTAGTTCTTAATTTAGTTTTCTAAAACAACAATCTACAATCTTGAATTTTAATTTTCTGCAATTTAGTTTAATAATTAGTTTAAGTGCAAAGCTATATAATCGACACATTTTCCACATACTCCCTGAGTTCGATACCCTACTACCACTAACTACAGTTGTTTAGGGATTAAATTTGCGTGACCCACGACATCACGTCAACTAACAATCGATTAAAATATGAGCAATGCTCAATTGATTATTGAGAGCATATGCATGGAGTTAAAACTCTATAAATTATGAAGGAAAAGGTTTCGAGGACGAAACCTCTTTAAGGGATGTAGACTTGTAACACCCCGAAAACGGGTTTGGTAATCAAACTCCGTTAATACTAAAAGATGGGTAAAGTACCGTTAGCGGTAGAGGTAACCCGGTAAATATTAGAATTTAAATAAATAAACCTAATATTTAATAAAACGTGAATGAATACTTTTAAGGAAATAAGTTTATAAAAGGCCCGAGTTAACAGGACTTAAAAATAAAACGGGTTATAATTTCCCCAAACCCACCAAGTAACTAGGAATATCAACCTAGTTAAATATGTGCCTTAAAACAAAGAAGGAAACTTGGGAAATAACCCTTATTATAAAACTACAAACTAGAGGGGTTAAAAAAGGAAGAATTGAAACTTGATTTATTAAAAATTAAACACAACACACACACAAGGTGTGTGTGTGTGCATGTTCTGGTCGACCAGGAGAAAGCTCAGGAGAGCTCAAACCCTAACTTTAACAAATTGATCAAATTAAAGCTCGAATCAAGCCCGAATCGTCTGCATGATTACAAATTCGTGATCACCTAGTCGTGGGGATCATAAGGTATGTAAAAATTTGATGATTCGTGAAGTTGCAAAATTTGAGTTAGCATCATAATTCGCGAATTATGTAAGGATTAGAGGAGCAATGGCTAAGTTAGTGATGTACACATGCTTAGGAACTAAACCCTAAGTGAAAATCATACATATGATGCTATGACTTGAATGATTTGGTGATTACCTATATGTGTGTTAAATGGGTGTTGTAGAATGATGAAGAACACTAGAAATTTGATTATAAATTTAGTGTTATTCATTACATGAGAAGAATCTAGATGTTATTATGCATACTAGTTATATTAAACTTGCAAGAATTGTTTAATCTTGGCTAAATAGTTAGTCATGAAACTTGATTTTTGATTTAGTGAAATTATGCCCACTAGGTGTTTGTTAAAATGGCTAAACGAAGCTAAAATGTTGAAATTCCATGTGAAGTGTGCATTTGAATATGTTGATAGATCAATTGACTTTTAGGAAGTCAAACTAACCAATGATTTAATCGAGTGATAAAGTCGACATAAGACCCGTTAGATGGAGTAGTCATAATTGATAATGACTAATCTAACCATCTTATGAATTATGGTGATAGTTTGAAGCCTAACGAGCTAGGTGGAAGCTTGATGAGTGAACGGGTCAAACGAATCAAGAAGGGAAGGAAAAGCATAATTCAGATGCAAGGTAAGTATATCTTACACTAGTCATATATTTTAGAATATCCTTTTGTCGTGATAATTACGAAAAAGACAATTATGATGTAAGCCATAGTAGGACAAAAAGTGTTAAGAAATGATTTATAAGTAAAAACACAATACGGTATAAACCGAAGCGAGTCTTGTAGACGAGATGGTACTAAATAACATCTCGCAAAAATAAACGGTCACTTAGACCAAACGGGTCGAATGGTGAAAATATCACCATTTGAAATATCGACTAACGAATATTGTCGAGTTGTGTGTTCACAGGAGTAAATACGGAAGGATAACTTGTATCGCTATTAAGTAGCGAATATTAAAGCAAGGTATAAAAAAATGGTCAATATAATGATCCGAGTCAGGTATGTATAATGATTCAGCTCATTGTTTAGAACTTGAGATTCTATAAGTGTTAGACAAGGTCAAAATGAACATTCGGTTTTCTTCTAGGTAAACTGAATAATTTGAGTCATAAACATAGTGTTTTAGAAACATAATGGTTTACAAACAAGAATTATAGTTAAAAGGACGGATTTTGAGTCAAACAAGTATTTAAAGGTTCTTGTAGTAAAAGAAGGATGAAAAATTGACCAAATTGCCCTTGTAGGCTAAATTGAACAAACAACCCTTAAAGGTTGTTTGGAAACGAATTTCATGATTAGATGAATACTTAGAATAAGTGTAGAAGTTGAATGATGTAAAACGTTAGTCAAATAGCTCTATTCGAGTCTTGCCGTAGAATAACAATCCGAAGGGAAGATTTGGAACATATAGATATACACATTGAAATCCAACACACAAAGAGTTGTAGATGAAGATTACTTGATAAGAAATGTAGGAATAAGATGCTAGAAATGAATGAAAGCGATTTCAAGCTTTAAAGTGCTTAAATACCCTTAACGGGTCAAAATAAGCATACGAGCGAAAACGGGTTTAAATTGTGTAATAAACCTATGATTAGAACCTAATATAGTAGGTAACATTAATTAGAAGAAGTGTATGAGATATAGGAATCAAATAAATAGGTTTGTTTGATAAAATGCATAAACGGGTTAAAATTCGGTAAAAGGGGAATGAGTCGAAGGCTTAGAAGTCTCAAAATTTATTATGTTGGATGTTGGATTTTAACTCCATATGATGGAGAATTAAATTACGGATGCGTAGAAAAAAGAATCGCGTAAAACGGATCAACAACGAAGAAGTTATGGTCGTTTCCGTAAAATCGGGTTGAGCTGGGAATGTACAGCAACAGCTGAAGCAACAGACTGTGAAAAAGGGGGCCTAGCGTGACGCGACGCCCCTTGGCGTCACGCGACGCCCCTAACTCCGGAAAATTTTTAATTTTTGTCATTTTAACCCCTGTACTTGTTTGAACTTAATATTTGACTATCAAAACTAACTTTTAAGTTGGTTTTGATTATAGGTGATAGCCAAGAGTGCCCGGATGAAGATCAAGCTCGATGAGGAACCGAACATGATAAAATACAAGCTTCCGCGCGGCGTTTTGTCGTATCTTTAAAACGACGAAACCAATTACATTAAGTTGCAATTTTTGAAATGTTGTTAACATGTGGAAATGTTAGTATGAAAAGTTTTTGTAAAGTCACATTTTACCATTTAAATGTATATTTTATTAATAAAATCTTGATATATAAGACGGGCGTTACAATTGACAAGCTGGATGGATGTAGGCGAAGTTAATGCGTGTTCTAGTAATGGTTAATGTTCATGTATTTTAAATAAATCCAAAACTTTAGGATGAGATTTTGAACGGGTTTTTTTGTTGGTTTGGTTGCTTGTTTGGGGCTTTTGATCTTAACAATAATTGTTTTTTTGTTGGGTTGCTTGATTTACAGAGACAGACCCATAACATGTGTTAAGCACATGTTAAAATGATATATAACATGTGTTGATTTACAGAAACAGATCCATAAAAGATATTCAATTGACAAGCTGGATGGATGTAGCGACGTTAATGCGGGGACATTGAATAAGTCACATCCTTTGGGAAAGAAGTCTTCGTTCATTTATAACATGTGTTGGTGGTTCATGCTGTAACAGAACACCATGATGTAACCTGACATGTGTTCATGTATAACATGTGTTAAGCCCCTGTTAGAATGATATATAATGTGTGTTAACCTTTTGTTAATTAAAAAAAAAGTAATATCTATTTTATTTTTGTTGATGTTTAAAATATCTGATAATGTGGATACTGAGCGTAAAACTTGTACAAGTAATAAATGTACAAGTTAGTATGTAACGTGTAATATGAAACGAGCCATTTATGGTAACACATGTACCGGTAATTTTGGAATATATAATATGAAACGGGTCATTTGTTTTGCACATTTTGGAATGTATAACATGTGTTAAGCCACTGTTATAATCTTTTTGTAACCTGACATGCATTCATGTATAAGCTAGTGGTTTACAAAACACCATGATGTGTATATACTGATCTAACATGTGTTACAATTTGTCTGTTCGGAACATGTAATTGCTTAACATGTGACAAGGGTGAAAACAGTCGACGGGGGCGATGAGTTTAATGGTGAGCTTAGTTAATATCGTAATCTTGTTGTAACCCCACTTGTATACATATGATAACATGTAAGCATCCATTATAACCCGACTTGTATTCATGTATATGAAAGTCGTTTGCAAAACACCATTATGTGAATGTACTGATCGTAACACGTGTACAAGTTAATAATTTAATATGGAACATACAAGTTAATATTGTAACACCGTATACCTGGGATAACATGTGTTAAGCCTATGTTATAATCTTGGTTTAACCCAACATGGTGTCATGTATAAGCTAGTGGTTTCCAAAACACCATGATTTGTATATACATACTGTAACATGTGTTACGCGCCTGAGTATAACGTGTGTTAAGCCTATATTATAACGTGTGTTAAGACTTCCAGAATGGATGCATAAACTCCAATAGTAACTTAATAACAACATAGTATACCTGATATAACGTGTGTTAAGCCTCTTTTATAACGTGTGTTAAGACTTTCAGAATGTGTTAAGTCCATACCGTTTTAACATCATGTACTAGACAAAACAATAAGAGTCTCACATTACATATTACCAGTAAACGAAAATACATAGCACTAAGAAAATGGTGGAGCTTCCTTTGACAGTCTGCCTTAGCTTTTCAGCGGCTACCTTTGCTGCCATAGCTTTTTAGCGGCTACCCTTGCTTTATTGTATGGGTCGGTCTTGAAACGGTTTGTAAACATGTGGGTGTGCGTATGCCAGGGAAGTTATAAAAATGTGTTTTCATGTCACACGTAACACGTGTTACGTTGTACATGGGTTTTATGTCACATGTAACACATGCTTGTCCGAGAAGTTCAAACTATAACACGTGTTAGTTGTGTTGTGCTGTAACATAAACATGGTCATGATCCTTGAGCATCTGATCCACGTTTGACGAAACCAACAGTCCCGAGAATTGGATCTTATTTTCGTTGTATCCATCACCGTCCTAATAAAAAAAAAGATAAGATAACCATTAAGTCGTTAACCAGACATAAATATTAACACATTCATAGCCAGAAAATCTTTTTTCTCAAATAACATCACAAAAACAGTTACTATTCAGATCAAAAGCCCCAAACAAAGCAACCAAACCAACAAAAAAATAGTTACTATTCAGATCAAAAGCCCAAACAAGCAACCAAACCAAGCATAACTTTTTAACACAAAAATAAAAACCTGCAAATTACATAAACATTTACCCCTTTTAAGAACCATTTTAACAAAAAAAAAATCATGTTTCATCTCTAAAACAGACATTACACAAAAACCTATTAACAACCAGGTTTTATGAATAATTTTTGATATTTTAAGTGTAAAAAATGGAGCCAGAAGTTGAATATCATCTTATAAATAATAGAACCGTAAATTATAATCATCTTTCAAAAGTTCATACCTACATATACAAATCATATTTTATATAAACTAACAAAGTGTAAAAAACTCACAAATATCAAGATCTGAAACAACATATACAAATCATATTTTATATAAACTAAAAAAGTGTAAAAAACTCACAAATATCCAGATCTGTAATAACATTATGAAACATGTGGACAAACGAGATCTAAACGGGAATGGAACAAGATCTGGAAGGGGTTTTCACGTGGATCTGACTTCATATATTAACATCTTCATCACAAAAACCATGTTCTTCTTCAGAGATTGATCGATCTGACATCTTGTGTTGATTCTCGTGGAATAAGTAGTGGGAGTGAAGCTCCATGGTTCTTTAATGGTGGACCTCGTACATGAAGATATTAAGAAGATTAAGAAGATGCAGGACATTAATGGAGATCTTATTTAAAAAGGTAAAGGAAAGGGAAATGGAGTTAGAAAGGTATTGGGAAGATAAGTGTGTAATAAATGTTGTCAAGTCATAGAAAAGACAAAAGGTGAAGAGATCTTTTGACTTGGGAAGGATAATGTTAATTTACCATTGTGCCCTCAAAAGCAAAAAAGAGATGAAGATGGCTGGGACACGTGGCCAATTGTAGGCATTGTGATGGGTTTGCAAAGTTTTCTAAAAATCTAAGGTTTCCTATGTAGCATTACCCTATATATATATATATATAGAGAGAGAGAGAGAGAGTTAAGTTCACGTAAAAATAAAATAAACGTACGAAACGTACGAATTGAAAGAAAAGTAAAAAAAGTGGTGGTGTCATTTTGGTAATTATCAGCAACTTCAAAATTACTCTAGTAGAGTAATTTTGAGCTTCTGTAGAGTAATTTTGTAAATGTTCATGTAGAGTAATTTTGGTCGTGTAGGGTAATTATCAAAATTGTAGGGTAATTACCAAAATTACACTAACCCCCCACACCCCCCCCCCCCAAAAAAAAAAAAAAAAAAAACCTAAACCACCCCCACCCCCAAAAACCTAAAAAAACCTAAACCATTGTAAATGTTCATGTAGAGTAATTTTGGTCGTGTAGGGTAATTATCAAAATTGTAGGGTAATTATCAAAATTACACTAACCCCCCCCACCCCCCCCCCACCCCCAAAACCTAAACCCCCCACCCCCCAAAAACCTCATCATCATCATCATCATCATACTCAGTAAATCCCACCAATAGCAAAGCCAAGGTAGGGTATGAGGAGGGTAAGATGTAGACAGCCTTACCTCTACCCTGTAGGAATAGAGAGGCTGCTTCCAGTTAGACCCCCAGCTCGATAGTAGTTTTGCATCAAGCCTAGGACATAAGGCACACAACACTCAGCAATTAAGACAAAGGCCGATTAATGCATGTACTCCCTTGTCTTTCGGCTATCAACGCCACCACATGATGCATGATTAACCATCCCCCTCTTTTAACGTTATTTTCACGAAATTAGTAAAATAACGTTAAAATTAGTGCAGTTTCGCCTTTGCCCCCCGAGCGCCCACACATATATACATTATATGCGCATACCCGCAAGCGGGGCGTAAAAACCTAAAAAAACCTAAACCACCCCCCCCCCCCAAAAAAAAAAAAAAAAAAACTAACCCCCCCCCCCCACAACTAAAAGCTAAAAACTAAACCATAAAGCTAAATCCCATAACTAAATGCTAACAAAATTACTCTACAAAGACATTTTCCAAAATTACTCTACAGAAGTCAAAATTACTCTACTAGAGTAATTTGATAATTACCCTACATTTCCCAAAATTACTCTACAGATGCTCAAAATTACTCTACAAGACACTTTTTGCTTTTTCCCCAGCAATTTAGAAATTGCTGATAATTACCAAAATGACACTGACACTTTTTGCTTTTTCCCTCAATGCGTACGTTTCGTACGTTAATATTATTTTTATTTGATCCTTTACCTATATATATATATGGTAGGGTTCATTTGAGAACCACTCTTATTGCGAGAACCAATATGAACACAAAAAAAAATACCTAAAAAACACCTAATTTTTTTAATATATATATATATATATATATATATATATATTAAATCGCTATATTTCGTCCATAAAAAATATTTTTTTAGAGTAACAATTATTGATGCACATGTGCATATGTATCATTTCTTTGACAAATTCTGAAATACATTACCAATATTATACAATTGCACTTTCATTTACATTACGATCTGTAATACAATACTTTTTACATTAGCAATATTAAAAATGCACATGTGCATCTATATGTATGAACATGATATAACATGTTTTGGTACAAAAAGTTTGTGATTTTGAAATGATGAAGTAGGCTAATATACATATTGTTGGTTAGCTATATCTAGTGGCTGATGGTTTGGTTATATTTGTCAGTTTATGATGCAATATGTTGTTTGGTATGGTATGAAGGGTGTTGATGTACATGTGCATAAAGTAAAAAATATTATAAATATTGGTAATGGTAGTGTATTATGGATGGTATGACAGATGAAAAGGAAAGTGTATCCAAAGTAGTGTACCAAAAACAAGTTATATCATGTTCATACATATAGATGCACATGTGCATTTCTAATATTGGTAATGTAAAAAATATTGTATTACGGATGGTAGTGTAAATGAAAGTGCAATTGTATAATACTGGTAATGTAGTACGAATTTGTCAAATAAATGATACATATGCACATGTGCATAGATAAATTGTTATTCGAAATATATATATATATATATATATATATATATATATATATATATATAGGAACGGGATCAGGAGAAAACGGTCAAAAGTGTGAGAACGGTGAGAACACATCCTGGCCCAACACGTGGGCGGGACATGATCAGGGTCCTAGGGTTTTTTTTGTCTTTTTAGTATTCTTCTCCTTTCCCGATTTTCGCGTTTAACATGCTGCTGCAAGATAATTTTGGCGTTATCTAGAATCATTAATTACTTGGCGTTTTACTGTTTTTCTCAGATTTCTTCTCGTTGAATTAATTCTTTTTGTGTCACATAGTTAATTTTTTTGGCGTTATGGCTTTTCCCTGTCATTTTTTGCCGTTTTGGTTATATTTTGTTAATAATTGATTACCATAGATTAATATTTATAAAATTACAATAATACGAAATCAAAATAAACTAATAGTCTTCCGTGGGTGGGATTACATCAGAGATGTACCCATCGCTTTGTTCATCACTTTCTTCAGATTCATCATCATGAAATTTTAGATTTGCGTATAACGCCATTAGCTCGTCTCTTCTTTGCTGCAGCCTATTCTTGAATATCACTGCATCCTTGGATTTTGGATCGTTTGAAGGTGCTAAATCACAGAGTTGTTCAATGATAGATAGCAACCATGTCTTCAACATTTCTTCCATTGGCAATGAATATTGCACTCCGTTTTTATAAGTCACTTCAAGCATTCCTTCTTCCTCATGCATCACCCAACTGCTAGGTTTTGGTAGAGGAGTATCGTCAATATCATCATCATCTTCATTATCTTCTGCCGGAAATTTTCTCTTCAGTCTTTTTATTACAGTTCGGGTTCTTTCACAATCGTTAGCCATTGGAACCCCAAGGGCCAGGATATCCCTCTGAACCCCTTCATTCATTCTAAGCATGGCTTTGATTGTCCTTACCTTTACCATTCTCCTATCAGAGAACTTTATGATGAATCGTTTCTCTTTCCTTTCAAACCTCCATGCAATAACCTTAGCCATTTTTAAAGTTTTTGGCATTTTGGACAATGTGTGGCGTTTTAGTCAATGTTTTTGGCGTGTTTGAGCTTGTGTTCTCATGGTCGTGATGTGTGTAAAATGCAACATATAAATTACATCAATTAAGGCATAAAACTAACCCTTTTTAAGTACTAATGTTGGAAAAAGAGTGTTTTTGTCTTCCTTTTGTATTTTCAGGATGAAATGAGCTCAAATTCACAAAAGAAGCAAAAAGACAGCTAAATCTAACATAAATACAAGAAAAGGAACAAAAGTGGATTGCCCGACCCCTCACGGCATCCTCCCAAGCAAGAATAGAGAAGTCAGAAGACTGAACATGCCCCGTGCCCAGCCAGCACGGGGCCGTGCCCAAGAAGCAGCAGAAAAGACAAACCTATAGAAGCTTCTATTGCCCACCACGGGGCCGTGTCCAGTGAGCACGGGGGCGTGGCGAAAGTACAGCAGGCGCATTAATTGTAATTGCGAATTACAATTAATGAAGAGAGATAGTGTCAGACGGGCACGGGGGCGTGTCCAGCGGACACGGGGCCGTGCCCAGCCTTCTGTTCAGCCTATAAATAGGAGTGCTTGGCTTCATTTCAACTCATCCCTTGGCACACCACCTCTCTCACACTTCATCCACCACCCACCACCATCACAACACCATCATCCACCACCATCATCCATTGTCCATCATAGAGTGTGTGAGTCGTCTCGGGATCCAAGATTGATCGTAAGAGTTCTTGACAATCAAGGCCATGTTTGCCTAAGTCTCTTACATCACTTGGTGAAGACAAGTGTTTAGTATAATACTTTTTATTTTTAATCTTTTGCACTTTTTATTTGGTTTTGTATTAATGACTTTAATAACTACTTACTTATGTTGAAGGTGATCTTTCCTTATCGTTTGTCCGTGGTGTCTTGGCATTATTTTACTGTCTATATAAAATAAAAGATTTTCACCATTCATATCTCCACGGTCTATATGGAGGTATGTTGGCTACCTGGTCGGGGGTTAAGGGAACGGTTTGGTAAGCCCTTGTTCAGCGTTTAGAGGTCCTGCAAGGGACCTGGGTCAAATTTAGTAGGATCTCCTTCAATGCCCATAGGTATTGGATGGCGGGGATCCAAACTCTTTGACCCCCTCATAAGTTAACTACTATTAATACTATAACCCGTCTATTTAGGACTGTATCCCTGCTGACTCAGACTACTTAGCCGAGGGTAACGTCACCGCCAAAAGCGGGGCCTACCATAATTTGCATTAATAACTTAATTCATTATCTTTCAATAATCCGACCCTTTAGGATTGTATCCTTGCTGACTCAAACTACTGGGTTGAGGGTAACGCCACCTTCAAAAGAGGGGCCTACTACAATAACTAAGATAATCTCTTAAACAAGTGCAAAAGTGCGAAAATAATCAAAGGTTATACTAATACACGAGTCGGATCCAAGTGATTCATCTTGTCTATCTGTTTTTATTTTTATTTTATTTTTCAGCATTTAGTTAGTTTTTATTTTCTTAGTTTAAAAACCTTTTCTAACTTTTTGATTTGATTAGACGTTGAGGATAAACCGGTACTAAAAGCTCTTGTGTCCTTGGACGACCTCGGTATCTTACCAACACTATACTACGTCCACGATGGGTGCACTTGCCCATATGTGTGTTTAGTGTTAGTAAATATCGTGTTTTATAAATTTAAAACTTGGCTAAAAGTGTAAAAAGGGCTTAAATATATATCTAAAATTATATTACACTTCGCACACATCAGTCTTCTTTTATATTGACTTTTTTCCCGCGCATTACAGGTAATTATGGCGTTTTGAAAAAGATTAATAAATTTAATTCCCCATATATTTTGGTTTCCATATAATAAATGTCAGTAATTATGTTTTCCGTTGTTTCATTTTACTGTTTTTGCAGTTACCGTGTTTTGTTTTCAGACTCAACTGTTTTTATGGTGTAACACGTCTAATCTTGACGGCTGTAATTATGGCGTTTTGTTTTCCAATGGTGTTTAGATAACGACTGGATTTTTTTTGTTTTGTATTTTTTGCACATTGTTTCACGCTTTTTTTTATAATAGTAGTTGTTCAAAGTAATTTTATTATAGTTTGGTAGTTTTTTGGGGGCATTGTTATGGGATCATGGCGTTTTACAAGCATTTGCTTGGCGTTTTATTATATTTTTCATTATAGTATTAATGTACTTTTGTCGTTTATTAACTGAAATTACAAAACAAATAACAGATAAAGAAAATTAAAAAAAACAAAATAGAAGTAATTTATGATCTAAATCTTCAGTATTATCAGTCTATTTTTTCTTTTGAAACTCCAAGAACTGTCACAAAAATTGGCGTTTTGGGTTTGGCGTGGTTTATTTTCTTTGTTCATGTGTTGAAGTGTCTTTGTGGATGTTGGAGATATAGATCAACCCTTTGTGGGTGGATGATATTTGCCCATCGTCTTCATTATAATCATTGAGGCCAAAGTAGCATTTACACTGGTATAGGTCTCTTCTAATCATCCAAACCTTCTTCAAGAACAAAGATGACAGCATGACATATGGGTGTCATCAGTCCCTCTTTTTTGAATTTTGTCCACCTCATGCAGCAAAATATTACTACACTCACGTAATAAATCATTCAGCGAAACTTCATGCAGAACATTACTGAGTATCAAAGAAAAGATGTTTGCCATCATTGTATTTTTTGGCGTTTTACATTGAGTTGTATTTTTTAAGGAACCACTGTGTTTTTTGTGTGTTTTTTGGTGTGATAAACGGAAGGTGGTGAGACGTTTCTATTTATAGAATTTTTTTGGCGCGTAGTTTAGCGGGATATTATTTTTATAACAAAAACGTAATTAACATTTATCCGGATGTAAGGTTTGGCGTTATATATTATTGCTTAAATAAAAACACAGAAAAAAGTACGCAATGATAAAATTGGCGTTTTTTATTTATTTGGCGTTTTATTTTTCAATGGCGTTTATGTGAGAAATGATGTTTTACCCGTTTTACCCTTAATGAAGCGCGTCCACGTAATAAAATTGATGTTATTTACGAAAACGCCACCGCACCAATCTAGTCCATATATTGTTTTGATCGGACGATCCATAAGCGTTCTCACCGTTCTCATACTTTCTACCGTTTTCTCTAAATCCTGACCCTATATATATATATATATATATATATATATATATATATATATATATATATATATATATATATAGTGGAGAGTTCAAATGAGAAGAATCACAAATTAAGAATAAAAAGAATAAAAGGGTATTAAGGTAATTTAAACCAATCATTTAAGTAGTCTACCCTTTATTTTTGCTATTTAAATTAATAAACCTTAATCATTTAATGAGTCTATCCTACAAAATAGTTGTGCAACTTACACAATAAAAACATTCATGCACATACTCCTAAATATTCAACGTTTTCTACACCATAATAACAACGTTTCCTACACCAAGAAAACAATGTTTTGGTGTAGGGTACAAAATGTGTAGGTTTCCAACACTTTTAAATAATTTTCCGATATATAATAATATATATGTAGGACACAATACTTTAAATAATTTAGTCACTTATTATAAAATTGGTGTAGGACCTAACATATTAATGATGGTGAAGGAGAAAATTATGGTGGCATTAATGAGATTGGACTAACCCTATATAAGGCTAGTGGGTATGGTGATGGACCATCCTTGGAGGATGATCCGCCACGTAGGCGCCACGTCATAGTCCTCCCAAGGATGGTCCATCCTCCAAAACTAGAGGGCATGGGAGGATGGTCCTAGTCATAGTCCTCCCCACCACTTTTATGTTTTTTTTTAAATCTTCCACTTTTTTTATTTTTTAAATCTTCCATTTTGTTTAAGGAAACCAAACAGCTTTTAATTGAAGAAGAAGCATGTACGAAAAAAAAAAGTTTAAAAAAATTAATGAATATCCCAATACCCTATCATCCAATGTTTTTATAACCGGACTGGGTATCGAACCGGATACCTTACCGGTTCACTGGTCGAACCGGGCGGACGGGTCGAACCGGATTTAAAAACCGGATGACATAATTAATAATATAAATATTTAAGAAAAGAGAAATATAAAAAAACTATATAAACAATTCTAATATTAGTACTACACGGACATGAAATGAAAATAAATCAAATTTAAGAAATTGACTTTTGTCAAACTTGTCTTTCCCAATAAAGTTTTGCATAGCACCTATTCCATTTGTTTAAATGACCCTTTTTTCTTTAACAAATTCACCCTCCATTCAAACAAACAAAGAAACGTTAACGAACGGATCATAATAAGAAATGTTCTACTGTTCGTCATTCAAGTCGGCAAAGCTTTTCACCGGAAATACTTGTAATCGGGATGATTATTTCGCCGGAGAAACACGTCGCCGGAATGGCAACCAGGCAACAAAATCTGCGATCATGGCGGCGTCACGGCGGCTCCGGGATCTCCGATCATGGTGGCGTTCGGAAATCCCGATGAAGACTTGTTTACATCTGTTACAACTTGATAAAAAGGGGCCCACCATTTGGATCGTCCTGAACGTCTGAAACTCGACGGAGAGGACGATGACTGGATCAAGACGAGGGTGGCGGCATGGAGAGGGGGACGGCGACGAGATGGCGACGGAGCTGGACGGTCCCCATACCGTCCAGCCTAATACTTAATAGTGTTATACATCAAATTGTCTATTCTACCCTTATTAATTAAAACATTAATTGAAAGTGGACAACAATAATATCTTGATTCACAACCATTGATCAAAAAAATATAGGGCCTAGATTAATTTAGTTTTCTTCTTACAAGAATATTCTTCTTAAATGAACCTTCCTCTCTCTCTCTCTCTCTCTATATATATATATATATATATATAGTGGAGGGTTCAAATGAGAAGAATTTTTTTGTAAGAATAAAAAAGAACAAACTTCAACCAATAATAATGCTTCATTTTACTTCATTTTATTTTTGTATTTAATATGGGTGTAAGGGTATATTGGTAAAGTTAGATAGATCATTAATTCTTAGTCTTCCTTTTTAATAGCTCACTAAATTAAATTTGTAACTTATTTAAAAAAAATATATTTTTTCAAAGAAGAAAAAAATTAATTTAAAGTGTAGGATAAATTTTGAGGTGTGTAGGATGAATTACGAGTTGTGTAGGATAAATTTCAGTATGTGTAGGATAAATTTCAAAAACGTGTAGGATAAATTTTGATGTGTCTAGGCAAAAAATTTAGTGTGTAGGATGATACTCTTTATGACTAATTAATTAGTAAAAAAAATAATAAATGAGATGAGAGAAAAACTATTTAATGTTTTACAATTGTACCCTTTATTCTTTTTCTTCTCAATTTAATTTTCTTCTCAAATGAACCTCCTCCTATATATATATATATATATAGGGAGCCGCTAAAATAGAAACCACCTCCAGTTGTAAGAACCATGAGAACCACTCTCCACCAATCATATTCTGCCAACAAAAAGGGTAGTTTGGTCATTTACCCCAAAATGTCAAATCTATACCTCTCTCCACAATTAAAACCATCAGCTTTTCTAATTGTCAGATCATTTAAAATCCATCTTTGTCTCTCTTTCTCTTCATTTGAAACTCATCTCTCTAACTGATGAAGATTTTGATGAAGCTTCATCCTCTCTCAAAGCATCTCTTCATCATCTCATCAGATTCCGACGACATCACCACCGCCGCCATTCGCCGCCCCCTTCATCTTCTCAATCATTTCCCGTCCAGCGACATCACCACCACCGCCATCATCATCGGCGTGATGAGTTGTGGTGTTATGTCGTTCTCTGCTTCTTCTGCTTGAAGTCGTCGCCGACCAGATTCACATCGAGAATAGGGGGTGTTGGTGGGGAAGACGTTTGGTGGGGAGGTGGTGGTCGGTGGCGGAAGACGGTGATGGGGGTGGGGTGTTCGGAAGTCGATGTGTTGGTGGCGGCGGCGGTGGGTTTGGTGGTGTGGCGGTAGTGGTGGTTGACGGTGGGTTTGATCTGACAACATGTTTGTTTAATATTGTTTGTTGGTTTTTACTTTGATTTGGGTATTTTACCAGGTATTGTTTCTATTAAATATCCACTTTTGGGTTGTTCTTTTGGTGGATGTTCTTGAATTTTTGATTTTGAATCCTGTATAATGTTTTTGATTTTGAATTTGTGATTGGGTTTCATACAACTTGATTTGGGATCCTGTATAATTTTTTGATTTTGAATTTTTTGAAGTGTGGTTCGTTTGCAGGTGGGGAATCAACTGTGTGTTGATATTGAGTTTTTGAATTGTGGGTTTTTGGGATGGCGATGATGAAAAAAAAAACCTAGATTTTGATGACAATGGCGCGGCAACGATGGTGGAGGGTAGGTTTTTGAACCCACAACCCCACTTTGCAGCCTTTTAATTATAGGAAAATCTGAGCCAAATCCTGTTTTTTTTTCGAGATACACTTTTGTTTTGATGTTGTTGGTTTTTTATATTCTTTTCCCCAGTCGATGACGATAACAATCTATCTGAGACACCTGCCGAGTTTGCGATTTCTGGGTGCGTTCGTTTTGCGTAAAAAAAATTTTGTGTAAAAAAGTTTTTTGTGAAAAAAAAAGTTAAATCGTAAACTTTTTAACGTAAAACGTAAAAATTTTAACGTAAAACCTAAAAACGTAAAAATTTTAACGTTAAACGTAAAACGTAAAAAGTTTAACGTAAAACATGAAACGTAAAACGTGAAACGTAAAAAGTTTAACGTAAAACGTAAAATTTAACATTAAACGTAAAACATAAAACGTAAAAATGTAAAAAGTTTAACGTAAAACGTAAATGTTTAAGTAAAACGCAAAACGTAAAGTTTTTAACGTAACACGTAAAATTTTTAACGTAAAACGAAAAAAGGTTAACATAAAAACGTAAAATGTAAAAACGTAAAATGTAAAAACGTAAAACGTAAAACGTAAAAACGTAAAAAGTTTAACGAAAAATGTAAAAACGTAAAAAGTTTAACATAAAACGTAATACGTAAAGTTTTTAACGTAAAATGTAAAAAAGTTTAACGTAAAACGTAAAAACGTTAACGTAAAAGCGTAAAAACGTAAAATGTTAAAGTATAAAAAAAACTTTTAAAAATATCTGAATTTAAAAAATGATTTTAATAAAAAAATTAAAAAATAAAAATTAATATAATAATACAAAAAACTAATAAAAAACAATAAAGACAAAAAGACAAAATAGAGTCATTTTACTAAATTACCCTTTTGGATTAAAATTTTAAAGTAATAATAAGACAAAAAGTATTTAATATTAATTTTAATTACTTTTAATCTCATCCATTGATTTTGAAAATCTAATGGCTAGAAAGTGGTTCTCTTGATTCTTACAACTGGAGGTGGTTTTCATTTTAGCGCTCCCCTATATATATATAGAGAGAGTTAGGATCATTTCAGAACCATAAATATTTACAAAACTTGCAGAACTCCTAATAAATAATCTTTTTATTAATATATTTTTATGTTTAAGATAATTTTATCATTTATTATGTGTATTTTTATGATTACATACATGTTAAGAGTAATTTATCATTTTTTATATGTAATTTTATAATTACATATATGTAGGGCTGGCAATTTTACACGAATACACGACACGAACCTACACGAAGTTAACAGGTATCATGTATGGTTTAACAGGTATTGTGTACCGAACAGGTAGACACGAGATTACCTGTTAATTTTCGTGTTTAAACAGGTTAAATATATGTTTACTTGTTAATACCCGTTAGTACACGATAAGAAATTAAATTAAATAAAACTCATCACCATGTGCGTGTGGGTTCCTTAATTCCTTTCTATTTTCATTCCTCATTCAATTAAAAAAAATAAAACCCTAAACTCCCTCTGTAACTCTCAGATAGCATGTCGTGTTCGTGTTTTTTTTCGTGTTAACAGGTAATTTTCGTGTATAACAGTCGAACAGTCGTGTTAACAGTTAATTTTCGTGTATATCGTGTCGTGTTCCTGTTCGTGTTTGAAAAAAAGGACACGATAAGTTATCGTATTCGTGTATGGGATTTCGTGTATCGTGTCTTATCGTGTATGGGTATACATGATATGCTAGCCCTATATATATGTGTGTACATGTATGTAAAAGAGAGATGATATAGGGATGAATAGTAGTTTTTTAAAATTTAGAGAAGATGTGAGTTCTTGTTAAATTTTAAGGTGTGTAGTAAATGGGGAGTAGTGATGTTTTTGTTAGTTTTTTAAAATTTTAAAGATAAGGTGAATAATATTGAAGAGGATGTGAATATATTATGCTAGTATGCACCATGATCATCATGAGACATCCATATTCTACATAAATGTCTACACATGTCATTTTCTGATTGGTTTTCAATAGTTGAACATTAAGCCTAGTCAACGTAAAGCGATAAAGAACAGTAGTTGAACCGTCCACTATTGATTTTTGAACCGAGCATGTGCAATGCATGTTTTGCGTGGCCCATGCTCTTACTAAACTTGGGAATGGAAACATTTCACGTCATCTTCTGGTTTGGCCTTTCTAGCTTATTTTTTTTTTTTTTTGAACGGTCAGATTCAATAATTATTTAAAATTAACAATTGTTAAAATTTTCTTATGATGCCTTTATTCTAATCATTTATTGAATTAGTGTTCTAACCTATATAAAACAATATTGTTAATTTTTATGTGGTGATGGCATTGTATATATTTTTTATTATTATAGTAGTTAAGTTATATATTCTTTTATCCATAAGATATAGAACTTCAAAGGTACAAATTTAGTTTCTGTCATTCATTTATACGACTTTGGTCCATAGATAAGTTAACTTGTTCTAATTAATCCTTGGCCTCAACGGTGTAAGATTTTAGTCATAATTTACAAGAGTGTTTAGTAATAATTTTATAGGTCGACCTTTGCATTATAAAGTAACTTTATTTATAAAAACAAAATTCACTTATTTTCGATGTTTCGTTGTTAGACACTAGCTAAGTTTCTTTGTACGGGGTACATTAATGAGGGAGTAACGCTAAACACCTATTTCAAGTGATCAAAGTCAGTCCCCCACTTGTGGACTAGTGGTAGGAGGCTTGGGTTTTCGAATAGAGACTCAAGTTCAATTCCCACTTGTGTCATATTAGGTGGATATAGGCAATAAAGGATTTGGACTAAGCCTTGTGTGAGTTTGTCAGTTCGATTCTCGAGCCCAACCGGGTTTTCGTCCCACCATGTGTTACGCTAGAGAGTTCTGCTCTTGTGGTGGCACAACGACTGTCAAGTGGCAGTCGGTGGTATGGTTTCCCGGGGGAACGCCCAAAGAAGACAAACTTTGAAGCCAGCGTGGACCCAGTTAAGTCAACATAGCCTGGCCAAAGTGGGGCAATACGGGGCTCTTCGATTTGGAGAGTGTGGTAACCTTATACATGAAGTTCACTAGTCAAAAAAAGTGATCAAAGTCAACTAGGGTCTAACTAAAAAACAACTATAAAACTTTATCAAAATAAAGTAAAACTCGTTCTACATCAAGTCTCACCAGATGATTATCCACCTCACTCTAGATTGCTAGTTCTAGGCTAGTGTAGCAGCGGGGTCAAGAGGGCCCGCTGATCTCTATCACCAAAATTTGAGGTTTTTTTTAAGAGAAACGTGAATTAGATCCCCTAATTGTAACATACGAAGAAACACCACACGACCTCCTACCCACTCGAAATGTATTGATGTTTGATGCTACGAGCAGGCTCGAACTGTAATCGATTGTTTGAGCTCAAGTTTTTAATTTGATAGATGATTTCGGGCTGAGCAAAATTGGCTCGTATATTTTAGAGCATGAGATGAGTTGGCTCGGTTCGAACTAACTAACGTGTGAACAGCCCTATCTCAAAAGATAGTCTAGAACATGTAAAAACAGTTGCTTCCAAAAGGGTTGAAAAGGTGTGCCGGTGATATGTTGTAAAATGTAAAAGGACTAAATGTGTAAATGTTCCATAAAGTCCAGGGTCTTATGTGTCATTAGTAAAAGTGTGAGGTGATAGTGGTAAGAAAGTAGTTAAGCTGTTAGGTTAGGTTGGTTAATCAGTTGTATAAGGACAGTTAGCCAGCTAATGAGAAGTTAGTCGATTGTTGAATAATCTTTCTCTGAATCTTCTTCTTCTTCATTTCGATTCTTATCATTGGTATCAGAGCAGTCGATTCTCGGCACGCTCTTGATTCAATTGAATTCGTACAAATCATTCAGTTCTTTCAGCGAATTTGATCATCGTTCGGTCAAATTTATCCGCAGTTCATTTCGATTCTAACTGGAATTGATCTTTGATTCGATCAATCCAACCTTCATTTCAACGGGAATTGATCATTGATTCGGTCAATTCAACTTCGTTCTTGGCAATAACTCTCAATCGATTTCAAACCCTAGTAATTGGGAAAAAATGACAACTCGCAGCAGATCCGATTCGGAGAAATCCAATCTTGAAAAAACGGTGGAAGAACATGGTATTACTCTTTTAAAGGTGGATGCATTCATGCAGAAATCTGAACAGACGTTTGCAAGTCTTAATGCGAATGTTCAAGCATTATTGGCCAAGCTAAGTGAGAATCCTGGTTACGAAATGGTCAATCATCCCACAGCAGGTCCAAGCAACAGAAACGAGCGATTACATAGGATTGGGAAGATTGATTTTCCCAAGTTTGATGGAAATGAAGTAGACGATTGGATATACAAATGTGAACATTTCTTCAACGTAGATGAAACCCCGGAGAATTTCAAGGTTCGTTATGCAGCAATTCATCTTGAAGGAAAGGCAGTTAAATGGCATCAATCTTTCTTGAAGACTAAAACGGTGCCTATCTCAGAAATCACATGGAAGGAGTATTCGGAAGCCATTGTCAATCGTTTCTCGTCGATCCTGTTTGAAGATGCAATGGGTACATTAACTTCATTGACACAGAATGGGTCCTTGGAAGAGTTCTGTGACCAGTTTGATGCATGTTTACTCAAAGTATCAATTCCTGAACCGTATGCTGTCAGCATCTTCTTGAAGGCAGTTAAACCTGAGATTGGTGGACCTGTAAGAATGTTTCAGCCAAAGACAATGAAAGAAGCATTCTATTTGGCTAAAATACAGGATACAACAAATAAATCAGTGAGATATTCTTATTCTAATAACAGGTATTATCCTAACAATTCTGTTATGGGAAATAGAGTGCAAAGTACAGTGAAACCTCCTGCTAATGTGTCCCACCTGCCCTTATTACCATCTCCACCAATCACTAAGAAATTCACCAACACAAAACAGATATCTAGTAAAGAGATTGAAGGAAAAAGGGCGAGAGGGGAATGCTTTTGGTGTCCGGAGAAGTTCACACCAGGGCATAAATGTGCTAATAAGAAGTTGTTTGTATTAGAAGTGATAGGGACAGAGGAGGATGATGAAAAAGAATATATAATGGATGAGACTGTGGATCAACAGGAGTGGCAAGATTCACCAAAGATTTCTATTCATGCTTTAACTGGTATGGTGTCATACTCTACAATGAAAGTAGTAGGTACTATAGGGAACAAACAGTTGAGGATATTGATTGATTCAGGATCAACTCACAACTTTGTGAATGAAGGTTTAGCCAAAAAGCTTAAGTGTTCATTGAAACCTATTGATAGTGTAACAGTGGGAGTGGCTAATGGCAATGAAATTGTGTGTGACAATTATTCTCCTAATTTTCAGTGGTTCATGCAAGGTATGTGGTTTACAACTGATGTATTAGTCATTCCTTTAGATAGTTATGACATGGTTTTGGGGGTGCAATGGTTACTTACGTTAGGGTCCATTGTATGGAATTTTATGGACATGACAATGCAGTTCACTATTGGGAACACTCAATGTAGTCTTAAGGGGGTCGATAGTAATAAGATTTCTCTATGTTCGGCAAATAGTATGCATACTCTTTTGGGTCAGCAAGATAAGGTGGTAGAAGCTCACCTGTTCAGTATGCAACTACAACCTACTAAGAGTGAATTTCAACATGAAACCAAGATCAATGCAGTGGAAGATAATGTTCAGCTGAGTAAGTTGTTGTCTGAATTCGAAGATGTGTTTATGACTCCTACCACTTTACCACCAAAGAGGGCATTTGATCATCGAATTTTGTTAAAAGACGAGTCACAAGTGGTCAACCTTAAACCATACAGGTATCAGTCGACACAAAAAGATGTGATTGAAAAGTTAACTAAAGAGTTAATGGAGACTGGAGTAGTTAGGGGAAGTTCCAGTCCGTTTGCAGCTCCTGTAGTTTTGGTGAAAAAGAAGGATGGGACTTGGAGATTCTGTATTGATTACAGAAGGTTAAATGAGGTGACAGTTAAAAACAGCTACCCAATTCCATTAGTTGATGAATTATTTGAAGAATTGGGACATGCGGTTGTGTTTTCAAAGCTGGATCTCAGGGCTGGATATCATCAAATCCGGATGCATGATGATGATATTCAGAAAACTGCATTTAGGACACATGAAGGGTTGTTCGAGTTTGTAGTAATGCCCTTTGGGCTTACTAATGCACCTGCTACTTTTCAGGCGTTGATGAATTCTGTTTTCAAACAGTTTCTAAGGAAGTTTGTGCTGGTTTTTTTTGATGATATATTGGTCTACAGTAATTCTTGGGGCTCCCACATTGATCACCTTAGACAAGTGTTACTCATACTAAGAGACCAACAATTATATGCCAAAAGATCTAAATGCAGTTTTGGAGGGTCATCAGTGGAATACTTAGGCCATATAATTTCAAACAAAGGCGTGTCAACTGATCCCAATAAGATAGCTGCTATTAGATAATGGCCGATACCAGCTGATGTAAAACAGTTAAGAGGATTCTTGGGTTTGTGTGGCTATTACAGAAGATTCATCAAATCTTATGGAGTTTTAGCAAGACCTTTGACAGACCTACTTAAAAAAGATGCATTTAGATGGTCTGATAAAGCCACTGTGGCGTTTGAGCAATTAAAAGAGGCTTTAATGTCACCACCGGTGTTGGCACTTCCTGATATGTCTAAAGTTTTCACCATAGAGACGGATGCATCTGGGAAGGGTATAGGAGCTGTTTTAATGCAAGAAGGACACCCTATTGCATTTATAAGTAAGGCTTTATCGGCTAGGCAACAAGCGTTTTCTGTATATGAAAGGGAGTTATTAGCCATTATTTTTGCTGTTCAATATTGGCATCATTACCTATCTCAGGGGCATTTTATTATCAAAACCGATCAGAAGAGCTTAAAGTATCTGCTGGAACAGAAAATTACTACTCCTTTACAACAAGTGTGGCTGTCAAAATTAATGGGGTATGATTTTGAAATAGTTTACAAGCAAGGTAATGATAACAGAGCAGCTGATGCCCTTTCAAGAGTACATTCTCCTGCCTTATTAACTATTTCAGTGAACACTTTTGATCCTGTAATTTGGGATAGAGTCCAGCTCACGTGGGAATCTGACCCTAAGCTTAAAAGTATAAAGGAAGGCTTATTGACTGGGCAGTTGCACCCTAAATACAGTTGGAATGGGCAGGCTTTGCTTAAGAAAGGAAAGATTCTAGTGGGCAAGGATGGGAATTTACAAAAAGATATCATCTTGTTATGTCACAACAGTGCAATGGGGGGACACTCAGGTATTCATGCAACCGTTCAAAGGATAAAGTCATTATTTACTTGGAAGGGGTTGCATAAACAAGTGAGGAATGTTGTAAGACAGTGTAATGTGTGTCAAAAGGCTAAGTACGAAACAGTGGCTACACCAGGATTGCTTCAACCACTGCCGGTTCCTAACAATGTGTTTTCTGGAATTTCGATGGATTTCATTGGTGGGTTGCCAAAGTCTCAGGGAAAAGATTCAATATTAGTGGTGGTGGATCGACTCACAAAGTACAGCCATTTCATTGCTTTAGCACATCCTTATTCTGCAGCTCAAGTGGCTCAAGTGTTCCTTGATCAGGTTTTCAAGTTACATGGTTGGCCAGATTCGATAGTTTCAGATAGGGACCCTATCTTTATCAGCCAGTTTTGGAAGGAATTTACTGCTCTACAAGGCATTCAATTGAACATGTCTACTGCACATCATCCACAAACGGATGGGCAGACTGAAGTGGTGAACAGGTGCCTAGAATCCTATCTTCGGTGTATGGTTATGGACAGACCGACATCATGGGTTAAGTGGTTACCAATGGCTGAATTTTGGTATAACACCAACTTCCATACTGCTTTGGGAATGACCCCTTTCCAAGCCTTATACGGGTATCCTCCTCCATTGTTTGTACCTTATGTTCCAAAAGATGTGAGAGTTGAAGCTGTGAATGCAACTTTAATGGATAGAGAGGAAACTATCAAGTTACTGAGATTTTCTTTGCTAAGGGCACAAAATAGAATGAAACAAGCTGCTGACAGTCACAGAAGTGAAAGGGAATTCAAGGTAGGGGATCATGTATATGTTAAACTGCATCCTTATGGTCAGTCTACTCTCAGGTCCTCTCATTTCAACAAGTTGGGGCCTAAGTATTTTGGACCTTTTATGATAATAGAAAGAATTGGTGCAGTTGCTTATAAATTGGATTTGCCGGATGATGCTCAAGTTCATCCGGTGTTTCATGTGTCTTTGTTAAAATTGGCTAGAGGGAGTACTGAGCAGTCTGTTCCGTTACCTCAGAATCCACGGTTCATGTTTAAACCCTTACAAGTGCTTGATCGGAAGCTGGTAAAGCGTGGAAGTAGAGCTTCGGTCAAAGGGTTGATTCAATGGGACAGTTTACCTATTACAGAAGCAACGTGGGAAAACTTGGAAGACTTGCAGATTCGTTTTCCAGATTTTATTTTTTGAGGTCAAAAAATGCTTTAGGGGGAATGTATTGATATGTTGTAAAATGTAAAAGGACTAAATGTGTAAATGTTCCATAAAGTCCAGGGTCTTATGTGTCATTAGTAAAAGTGTGAGGTGATAGTGGTAAGAAAGTAGTTAAGCTGTTAGGTTAGGTTGGTTAATCAGTTGTATAAGGACAGTTAGCCAGCTAATGAGAAGTTAGTCGATTGTTGAATAATCTTTCTCTGAATCTTCTTCTTCTTCATTTCGATTCTTATCAGCCGGAAGGTTATGGGCTAGTTGAGCCAAGACTAGGCTTTGGATCAAAACCAACATGGATTGGATACTTGTGAGTTGTGACTTGAATGACTAAAGCGTAAAGACTTATTTAAAGACATGGGCTCTACTAAGAACAACACCAACGTTTAATGACGCAGTTGGTGGGATAGATATGTTGATAGACCAATTGCTAGTGGGCTAGAGGTTGGTGGATTGCAGGTCGGTTGCCTAAATATTATATCCTCAATAGCCCAATTGATGGTGTCATGGTAGGGCTAAGTAGAGGTTAGAGATGTACAAATCAGGTTATTTTGAAAAGCCAGTTCGGTTTATATATCGAATCGGTTTGGGGAACTTTGGTCAACACCGGTTTGAGGAGAAACTTGTTCGTCATAAACCGGTTTGGGTGAAAATTGTTCGAACCTTATGCAATCGGTTTGGGTCTGGTTGAAAGCGGTTTGGGGTCCTAAACTGGTACCCAAAACCAGTATTTAAAAAAAATATTTTTTGGGTTTGGTTGAAACCGGTTTGGCTCAAACTAGTTCGGGTTGGAACCAATTGTGGGTTACGGGAGGGGGAACCAGTATACAAACTGACGGTTTGAGTCGGGTTGAAACCATAGTGAAAATCGGGTTGGGTTACAAACCGGTTTGAAATTCAAAACCATTTTTTGTCCATGTCTAGTAGAGTTGCACATTTACCCACTTTCGGGTATGATCAACAAAGTCAAATATCGGATATTGCAATATTTGGCTTGGTTATCAAACTGGGTTTTAGAGAGGAAACGATTACTCTTTTGGTTCCACTTATGTGTATGTTTTTGGGTTTTGATTGGGTATACCTGGATGTGACCTGGTTCTAAATCATAGGGTATGGACCTAGTAAACACCTGACATGTATGGTAGGGTACGAAACATGGTTGAAAATACTTGGGTTTTTTTATCACCCGGTTTCGGTCTTATCATTAGTAGGGTATAATACCCGATTTTTTATGCACCTCTAGTTCTAAGAAAGAAACGAGGCCAAACAAAATAGAGGTATTGTTTCGTTGTGTGTTGCACATATCCAACTCTAGGTGACATGGAATGTATTCGCATGTTACTGGGGCGAGCCTAAAATTTTAAACGAACTTTGAAATCATGCGGACCAAACCACGATATTCATATTCACATGTTTGCATGAACATGGCCCATTCAACCCGAAAAAAGAAATTATTTTATCTATTTTACATCTCAATACTTTAAAATTACAAATTTACAACCAAAATTGTAAATGTGTATAAAACAATTATGTTTAAAATAAAAACATAAGATGTGCTTCTTGTGTATTTTACGAACACTTAAATACATTAACACTAATCGACTGACGTTAAACCGGTTTTATGGCGACATGAAAATATTGTCAGTCCCAGATCTAATTATATGGATAACTTAAATACATATACATATTATTTAAAAATATAATTAGGTAAATAGATTTTGACTGAGTCACCAGTTAATTGAATTTATCTAGAAAAAAGTGTATTGTAAAAAATGGCTTAATTAGTAAAATAAAAATTCTATATTTATTTACTAGCATAAAAATTCCTGTGTTACAAAAGATTGGATCAATAAAATAAAAAAGTAAAAAAATAATTGAGAAAAGAAATATTAAATAAATGAAATACTCATAAAATTATAAATAGTTGAGAAATAATAAGTGGAAAAAATTTCATTAGTTACCTATTTCCTAGGTATCACTTGGGTTAACAAAAAATAAGCGAGAAACATTTTGGGCACACAAATTTGGGACACGTAGTGCAACCAAATACTTATATATTAGACATATCATAAGGTCAAATATAAGAAAATTTATATTATTCTGATTATATTATAACAAACTAAATGTATTTGTTTGTAATCAATTTAAACTTAGAATGACTTTCAGTCGATTTGTCTTCTCATTGTTGACTAGTTCAATTTAAATTTCTAATCATTTGACCCGCAAGAGATAAAACATGACCTAAATCGACCCATTCATAAGAAATCAGATTGAAGTTGCTACATTTACAAAACATATATAAACATATACAAAGACCTAAAATAAATCATGATATAAATCAAAATGGAAATAAAAGATAATAATTACTTAAATACATTCGTCTATAATGGTATGGATATTATTAATAATAAGACAAAGAAAATGCTACAAATATTAAGTGTTTGAATATATATTCTTTTAAACACTTTGATTTTAATTTATGAGTGGCTACCCCATCATAATTGTGAGATTTTGTAAAAGGTATTCACTACCACGGGCCACTTTCAATAAATAGTGAAACGAGATTACCAATTTAATGTAGAGAGAAGAGGTGAAAAAAAGTAAATTTTCATTTTAGTCCTTAAGGTTTGTCTTAAATTGCCATTTTAGTCCAAATAGTTTTTTTCTCTTCTGAGTCCTTGACTTTTCCTGTTTGTTGTCATTTTGATCTAAACCACTAACTCTATCTAAAAACCAACATTAAATGAAGAGTAAACTGCCATTTTGGTCCCTGAAGTTTGGACAGTTTTGCCACTTTAGTCCAAATCTCAAACTTTTTTTGCATCTGGGTCCGTGTGGTTTCAGATTTGTTGCTATTTTGATCCAAAAGTGAAATAAGCTCAAATTCCTCAAATTAAATCATGATGTTTATCCTTTTCCTCAGGGGTAATTTGGTCTTCACAAGTATTATTTTTACAAATTATTAATTAAAATAATTAAATTAATTATGTCCTTTACCTTATAAAAGACGCACAGAACCCAAATGTCTGAAACAACAAAAATTGTTCCCATCATCTTCTCCAAACCTAACTGAGAACATTAGCTTAGCCACAGCGACGATGCATCGGCGGTGGAAGATCTGTTACATGATTGTGACAACCCTCATTCTACACTCATCCAAAGGTGCTAGAGACCGAACAAGTAAGCTTGGTGTACTCGGAAGAGCAAGGACCTTCTTCGTTTGCTATTAACCACCACTTTTACGCCTTGTTTCTCCCCTAGCCTTGTGCTAGTAGTAAGTGCTTCAAATCTTCATCTTGTTCATGTATTTGGTGGTTAATAGTTGATTAAATGGTTAAGACTTAAGAAACTCTAAAGAACTTACATTAAGTCTTGAACATAAAGGGTAAAGAGTGGATAAAGAGAAAATATATGGTTAAATCATGTTGATCTTGTGTTGTTATGATTCTTGTTGATTACTTGATGATTTACTTGTTAATATTGATGTTTGATGTTGTTGTGGTCACTAAACATGTTAACGGAATCAATCGAACACAAGTTATAAAGCTAAAAGCTGAAACAGAAAGCTGGTTGGTTTCTACAGCCAACTTCAGTTGGCTGTAACCAGACCATGACTTAACGAAAAATGTATTTTCTGAAGTCTAGATTTATGTATTATGAAATACGGTTCTAATGGCACCGGAATCGTAATTTGTGGACTTCGTTTACTATTTTTAAAGACCCGATTCGTAACAGCAGCTAAAGCTGAGTTTTTACAGCAATAAATGGGTGTTATATTTTCAGTCGTAACTTGAAACCTGGGTAGGATTAGATCATGAAATTGGTACTTTAGATGGACATTGATGTCTTAGTAATTGTCCCACTGGAATTTCGTCAAACCGACTTACAATGAATTTTTAATGAATTATTCCATGGACTGCAGTCAGAAAAAGATAAATCTGAGTGCAGTCCGGAAAATGATTTTTAGTAAAATATTGGTGATGAATTAGATCCCGAGATTTTTACACAAAAATATTTGGATCGTTTAGCACCTTCTGTAAAAAGTTGGGAATTTTTGAAATAAGATAACTATTTTATTAAAATGCTCTAAAACAGCCCAGTTTTGGATATTTAAGTTGAAATGACACAAGTAGTAATTTGCGTGTCTAAATGTCGAGTATGCTATCTGTGAATGATCTAACATGTTATGTGTCGATAAAAGTGTTATGTGCAATGTCGTATGTTTATTTGTGAATGGGAATAGATGGGGAGGTTACATAGGCATAAACCGTTAAAGTAATGCATGTTATGTGATAGATACGTGTAGGAACTTTGTGCTATATTTGAAAACCACTAAATGACTAACTGGTAATCATATTAGGACGTGATTGACCGACCTTGACTGTTAGCTATATTTTAGAATCTAACCGAGCAAACCGAGGTGAGTTCACACACTTTCTAAGGCATGGGATTCCCGGTGGTTTGGGAATGGGTTAAAGAATTAAAACGGAATCTACATATCTTACTTAGGTAGGATATGTACGGCCATCCTCCTCGGGTAGGATGCCAGTATTAATCCTGCGTATTCTCTTTGGGAGAACTACGTACGTTCGTCCTCCTTGGGTAGGACAACAACCTTAAAACGTACTAGACAAAACTCTATCATAAGTCCCTCATTTTATATCGACTTAATAGCCAAGGCCAATGGCGAGCGGGTCATTAGTTAATAGCGCGATTAGGTTTAACAAACCTCACACCGTGCCAGTCGGACGGGCGTGTACTAATAGACTATGGCAAACCATCAGTGATGATAGACACTGATGTAGGGCACAACTTACTTGCGTAGTAGTCGATATCATACAGTCTAGTAGTTCACATGGGGAAGCCCCCACTAATCATGGACAGGGTATGGGTAATAAAGAATGAACTGGTTAAATTTTCTTTCAACTACGGGGTAACCCCCACTGCAATTACGCCAACAAAAGACAAACCACGTTTTCAGAAACAACTTAAAACTAAACAACCAAACGTGAACTCACTCAACTTTGTTGTTGACTCGTTGTTACATGCCTTACAGGTCGCTAAATGCTTGAAGCTTGCACGAGGAAGGAGTCGTTGTGGTGTACGGACTGTTATGTTCCGTGCTTAATATTTAAATCCTTATGAACTTATTAAACTCGCGTTTTGAACTTTAACTTATAAACTATGGACTTATGCTTTTGGATTTACGTTTATGCTTCCGCTGTTTAAAACTAAACTTAGTTAACTAGCTTTGGTCATCAATCGTATTGTGGTTGATTTCATTTACTAAATTTCATTGTTCAATATGATTGGTGGCTCGATCCTGGTCATGTCACGCCTCCAAGCGGTGGTACTCCGCATGGTGGATTTTGGGGGTGTGACAATGATTCCCGGCAAGACTCTCTCCGCATCAGAGAATGATAAAACTCCACTACCTCCAGTACTCTCCTCACCTTCACCGGCAACGACTTTACACTTTTAGGCAGAGGTGGTGGCGGTGGCGCAGCTGCAGATTTAGTAGTTTTCGATGGTGGAGGTGGCAGAAGAGGAGCTACTTTAGTCACCGGCGGAGGCGGTGGCGGCAGTGGCGGCGGAGGAACCGGAGGTTGTTGTTCGTGGAGGGGGTTTCGGAACCCTAGGAACTCGAGAACGATTTACAAAATCTGAATTCATATCTAATGAATCACACCGAGAAAGCCTCGGTAGATTATCAATTTCTACCAGAATCGACTCTTTAGAGTTTGATTCTGTATAACATTTGGGATCATTAACACTTGTATTACTTGTAGTAGCAACATTTACTATCGTATAGCCTCGTTTCAGGATTTTTATCATATGAGATTCACCCGATATATCTATTAGTTGTTGCTGAAACCGTTGCGAATTAGAGAGAGTGGTGGTGGGAGGTTGATAGTGGTGGTGGGAGGTTGATGGTGGTTGCCAAAATTTGTGAGTTAGGGTTTGATTTGATGTTCTCAGTTGGGCTAGGAGAAGATGATGGGGGTTTCTGATGATGGAAACAATTTTTGTTGTTTCAGACATTTGGGTTCTGTGCTTCTTTTATAAGGTAAATTACATAATTAATTTAACTATTTTAATTAATAATTTGTTAAAATAATACTTGTAATGACCAAATTACCCTTGAAGAAAAGGACAAAATATCAAGATTTAATTTGAGGTATTTGAGCTTATTTCACTTTTGGACGAAAATGGTAACAAAACTGAAACCACAGGGACCCAGATGCAAAAGGTTTAAGATTTGAACTAAATGGCAAAACTGCCCAAACCTCAGGAACCAAAATGGAGTTTACTTGAAATAGAAATTGTGAAAGTGACCTCTACCTTATAAGGGTGAACGGTGTGGTCGACAAAATCAATCGGTAAACCACTTTACCGCTTCGGTAAACCACTGTCAATATCAAGTTTACCGATCAAGCTAAAGGATTTCGGTGAACTTTCACCGATTCGGTGAGAGGGAGGGAAGGGGGGAGAGATGGGTGTGTGGTGGGATCCATTTCTTCTCAACCAATCACATATTTTTTTCCTTTTTTTAAATAGTTTACCTCATCGCCAACGTTTTTGAGTAATAGGTAAACAAAATAGGTAAAATGACGTGACACTGTTTGATTGAGTGATTTAGAAGTTTACCTATTCCAAATGTCTAACCACTCCTTTCACCTTAAAGTTGGCTACTATCACACGTCAGATAAATATTTGTCAATATGATCTCAACCTAACTTTTTCAAATCTTTTTGTGTGTGTTTTGATATTTGTCTATTATTGTCTTGTAACCAAGTAACCAACAAAACCTCAACAACTAATATTTTCAAAATACGTAATTTTTTAATAGGAGATCACTAAATGTCTAAATTTAAAAATAAACATACTGATCCTTTCCATCTAAGTTCTTAGGGAGATATGTCTACTTTGACTAGCTTTTAAAATGAATCTTACCTATATATTATGTTGCTATATGTAGATAACAATAACATATTAATTTCAACTAATAACAGAACCAAATTTGTTGATCCAACGATCTTTAACAACTATATGTATGTACTGGCTTTATTGGGCTCAAGTTGTCAATGTAGAAGCATGTTGTAACAAATTGTTGGTACATACATGTCAAAATATTATTTAGAGTTAAATTCAATTTTGCTCCTTGATGTTTGACAAAAATACCCATTTTCCTCCAAAATATTTAAAACATCGATTTACCTCCAAATTTTTATCAATTGTTACATTTTTATCTAAGCCTCTAACAACATCCATCTCCTTTGTTAAATCTAACCCCTGTCATGTGATGGGTATCTTGGTCATTTTCCATACTAAAATAAAAAATCCATACATAAATACTAAAAAAACCCTACACAAAAACTCAGTAGTTCACGTCAGTTCGCTATCTTCAAAAACTCATTCCATAGCGAACTAACGTGAACTACTGGGTTTTTGTGTAGTTTTTTTTAGTATTTGTGTAGGAATTTTTTATTTTAGCATGGAAAATGACAAAGATACCCATCACATGACAGACACACGGGTTAGACTTAACAAAGGAGATGGATGCTGTTAGAAGTTTGGATAAAAATGAAACAACTAATAAAACTTTTGGAGGTAAATCGATATCTTAAATCTTTTGGCGGAAAATGAATGTTTTTGTCAAATCTCATGGAGCAAAATTGAATTTGACTCTCTTATTTATCTATTTCATTGATGATAAAACTAGAACAAGTTAAGTATATAATCATATTTTTTTTTCTCCCATGCCTTTCTATCAACCAAAAGAGTCGAAAGAATCATCCTAAAAATCACATAGAAGTCTCACGATCGAGGCTTAAACAAATTGAGGATCGACTAGAAATGCTTTGTTTATATTTGGTACAAGAAACTATGTAAGTATGCAAATGAGGACTAAAGTTGATGCTATGCACGAGTTTTGCATCAACCATCCAATGGACACTTAAATTTGCATGAACAAAAGCAAAGCAAAGCAAAGATAAAGACCACGGTCGACGTCACAGTCCAACCATCTTGCATGTGGACAACTCCTCAAAACCATATTTGAACAACTTTTGCAAATCCAATTCAATGAAGTTTAGTCTCTCTCTACAACTTTCTATCCCTCTATCACTCTCTACCGCCATCCACCACCACAACCGCCATCCAAGCTTTTATGAGTAAACTCCTACGCTTTGCATTTTCAATTATCAAATAAAATTCCATGTAATTAGAAATAAAAACCACTAGGCAACTGGTTCATGACAATTGTTTATTACAATTGCCAGACCAATATAGTTTCACTCAGGGCCGTTCCAAGTCCAAGTATTTTGAGGCTTGGGTCACTAAATCTCTAGGGCCTTCATATTTTAGAAGATATATATATATATATATATATATATATATATATATATATATATAGGGGCTGGTTAACGTACAAATGCGCTTATCGTACATTACGTACGCTACAATCTCAGCCGTCCGATCATCTTCCCGCATTGAAATTCGCATGTTGTTTTTTTGTAACAATTTCGCATGTTGGTTTTTTAACATGCGATTTCATCAAAAATTACACATGCGAAATTGTTACAAAAAACAACATGCTATTTCATCAAAATTATCACATGCGAAATTGAATTACCACATGCGAAATTGTTACAAAAAAACAACCTGCTATTTCATCAAAATTATCACATGCGAAATTGAATTACCACATGCGAAATTGTTACAAAAAAAAACAACCTTCTATTTCATCAAAATTATCACATGCGAAATTGTTACAAAAAAAACACCTGCTATTTCATCAAATTTATCACATGTGAAATTATTACAAAAAAAAAAAAACAACATGCGATTTTCATTGCGGGAAGATGATCGGACGGCTGAGATTGTAGCGTACGTAATGTACGATAAGGGAATTTGTACAGTACCCTTTACCTATATATATATATATATATATATATATATATATATATATATATAGGGTAGGGTTCATGCGAGAACCACCTTTATTGCGAGAACCGCGAGAACCAATGTGAACAGGGGGCAATACTGTAAATACATAACAAAATTGAAATTAAATGTCTCCTCCTAAACACCTACACCTGACATTAAGAGCCTCCTCCTATTCACCCACGTCTGATACTCCTGGACTTCAAAATTCGTCATCTCAGTTCACATCCGTCACTCCAGATTCTCCAAAATTCGTCATCTCGATCTTACCATTCATCCTTTATTCGCAGTATATTCGAAATTAGGGCACAAATAAAAGAGTCATCGATCATATATTCATTATATATGCGAAATTAGGGCAAAAAAGAACAGAATCATTGAAGATTGTGGCATAATTAGGGAGAATTTGAAGAACAAACGTCCAATGAACTGCCATAACCTAGTTATTATCGGAATATCCAGCGTCATTACACCGTTCCGTGAATTTGTAAGTTTACACACTTTGTTTTGCATGTTTATATGTTAACAAGAAGCTTAATCACCAATTCAGATCTTTTATATATGAATATGAGGCTTAATCTTCGTTTCTTATATGCATTAGTGAAAATGGTGTGATGTATATAATTTTTGAGAGATTAGGGGCGATTGTTGTGTGATAGCACAATCTGTAATGTGGTAGTTACGTGCTTTTTTTGTATGTAATTTTGTTACTGATTAATGTTAAATATGATTGGTGGTAATACGAGATTCGATTTGTTACAGGTTAGGGTTTTTTTTAATGAAGCAAAACTGTTGATAAGGTCAGTCATGTTAATGCACATGTGCATAGTTATGCACATATGCATATTTTGCCATATTAGTTTAAAAGGGTCAGTCATATTGATGAAAATGCGTATAATTATGCACATGTGCATAATTTGCTAGAATAGGTTAATAAGGTCATTCTAGTTAAATTGACCGCGCCTGGAACGTGGAAACAAATTGCCAATATTTCCAACGATTTTGCAGGTTTGGGGTGGATCTAATGTCGTTGTTTAAGCGGGTTCAGAAAGTTAAGTAACATTCTGGAAGTATGGTTGGGTGACCAGTCGTTGTGCAGCAGGTACACACTTTTATATGCGCTGGAACGCCGCAAATCAGCGTGTCTACAAGAGCGGATGGGGGTAGAAAACGGCCAACTAACGCTGCATCTCCAATGGTCTAGGCTGCAACTTAACCCATCTGAACTGGCTGAGTTGTCGGACTTAACCAATGCAGCGAATGCGGTCTCTTTTGAGGTGGGTCCAGACAGATTGATGTGGTCTCCGGAATCCTCGGGGTTATTTACAGTTCGTAACATCAAGAAGATAATCGAAGAAAAGTCGTTTCCAAATGATGGTTTCGGGTTCTTTTGGAACAGATGGGTGCCGCTAAAAATAAATTTATTGGTTTGGAGGCTTGTTTTGGATAGACTACCAACAACAACGAATCTTAGTAGAAGAAATGTCCAAATTCCAGCCCTTGATTGCAAGATCTGCCATGACGGGGACGAAACAGCGAGCCAACTTTTTGTTTCATGCAGATTGGCTCAAAGTCTATGGGATTTTGTCGCTGAATGGTGCAAGTTGGGATCAATATTCGTGCTAGATCTGAAGGATTTTGTGTATCTGCATCAGCGCTACTGCGGATCTAAAAAATGGAAACAGGTTATGATCTCAATCATTCAGATTATGCTATTCTTTATTTGGAGAAACATGAATGATGTTTTTAATAGGAAGCAAACTAATCTGACACGTCTGAAGGAGGAAGTTAACACGCTTGGGTTTCTTTGGATAAAAAATAGGGCAAAGTGCAACGCTTTAAGTATCTGTTTTTTATCAGTAACACTCTTTATCAGTAACACTCGGTAAGGATCTGATTATTACCAGTAGATATATATATTGTTCTTTAGGTATCTATTTTTTATCAGTAATTTTGATTTCCATTAATGATTTATATGAATGTGATTCATCTCGTTGATCTGTTAACTGTGCTTGCTATGTTATCGCACAGATCTTATAAAGTGCCATAGCCGACCTAGTATGTATATGTGAACCAAATAAGGTTAATTATATCATTCATGTGCATAGTGAGTTTGAGCAGATTTGTTTAGGATACGTGTATATGATTTTGGGTAATTAGAAAATGTTGGTGTTGTTGTTTTAGGTAATGCACATGTGCATAGTGAACTTGAGAAGTTTTGTGTAAGATACGTGGTTTTGTGTAATTAGGATATGATGGTGTTATTGTGATTTTGTGTAATTAGGATATGATGGTGTTATTGTTTCATGTGATTCACATGTGCATAGCAAACATGAGCAGCTTTGTTTAATATACATGTATATGATTCTGTGTAATTAGATTTTGTTGATGTTGTTGTTTAAATTGATGCATATGTGCATATTGAATTTGAGCACATAACATTAAACTTTACATATGGATTGATTTTAAGCATCATTATAAGAATATGTGATGCACATGTGCATATAGATGCACAAATTCATATCGTTACAGTGATGAAAAAGGTTAAAAAGGTTGTTTGATGCACATACTAATTGAAATTGCATGTTTGATTATATTATGTTTCAATTATTATTGTAGGAAAAAAATGGAAAAAAGCGAAGAAAATAACACTTTTGTTGAGATCGAATGACGAAGGGGCAACAAAACTGCCAGATGATAAGGAAGGTGAATACAAAGGTGTTAAGTGAAAAGCCAAAAAAGGCTGGTTATTAGTTGATGATGCAGTTGGTAATATATGCACATGTGCATCCAATTGTTACTTTCTGTTGAACGATGTTCTTTGATGTCACATGCAGTTACGGCAGGATAAAGAAATACAAGGAATAGGACAAGTAGACGAATGCACGATGTGATGGATCTTATGTGATGGATGATAAGGGCAACAAGATAGTGGAAAACATTAATGAAAGAAAGTTGGATAGAACGATGTTATATTGAAAATTATGGTTGTTTTTTGTATGATGGTTTACATGTTAGTGTCACACCCCGATTTCCACGTGTCTCACCGGTGGGCCCGGTGGGGGATTACCGTGACGTGGTTGGCAACATAATTGTCAAACAACACAATTATATGAATGCACAGCGGAAGCATAAAGATAAATATATTTCAACATTGATTGTAATATCAAAGTATCACCATTGTTGAAATAAAATCCACAGGGGATCAATAATAAGATAAAAATAATTGTTCAATAGACGTAGGCATCTTAAGCTTGCGAGACTCTTTATTGATGCTAAGGAGAAATATCCAGCCAATTACGCTTAGTACCTGCATTTAATCTTTTTGAAAAAATACGTCAGTTTATACTGGTAAATACATTCAACCGACACTTTTGTAAAAATGTTTATTAAAATTGATTTAAGGCACAAACTCTTTTATAACTTGGGAGAATTACTTAAATTTATAATCTTGTGAACGGATGTAACGCTCCGCGTTTCCATAACCTTCCTAATTTAGAAATCGAGACTTAAGAATCTATTTTTAGAAGCTTACCCCTTTCAAAAAAATTCTAATCTGTTGTAACGTCGAAGAATCTTTAATCCTTATTTTAATTTGTTATAACTATGGTTATCTATTCCTTATTTTAATTAATTAAATTAATTAATTTTACTATTTAAAAGTTATTTTGATAATAAACTAAGTTAGTCTCGTTAAATCCTAAAGTTAGTAAACTAACTTAGTGTGTTTTATAAAATCTGCTCCCTCGTTTAAACTATGTAACTTGATTAATTAAAGTTCAGGGGTAAATTATGTAATAAATGAAAATATAAGGGTTTTAAGTCTGAAAAATAAATAATTAAAAAGAATGCTGACCGCAGGGATCGAACCCGGGTCAACTCCTCCACAAGCACACGTACAAACCAGCTGGGCTGGCCTTCACATCTGTCATAAGCCGAATCTTTATTTATTTAGACCCTAGTTCAAGTCAAGTTTAAACCCTACTAATTAAACTATAAAAAATACCAATAAAACCCTAAATCCTATTATTTTCTTTTCAGCCGACACTCGTTCCCCTCTTCTTTTCTTCGCGAATTCCGGTCACCGGAATGGATATCCGGCCGACCCTCCTCGTCGGTTACTCAACCCAGCCACACCCTCACGTTCTCACTACAAATCCGACTCAACACCCACCTAAACCCCCCATGATCCTCGACCCCCTGCTCGCTCTTGTTCTCCCCGACACGGACCACCGGAGCCGCAGAGCGGCGGCAACCGGTGACAGAAGGGCGGCGGAGCCGCCGGTGAACGACGACGGTGCTCGGTGGCGGCGCTCGACATCGATTTGCGGCCAGAAGCAGCGGCGACGGCGAAGTGGGTTCAGCTCTGTTTCGTTTCAGGTCAGTCGGTTCAATTCCAGCTCTGGTTCCGATCGCTTTGATTCGGGATTCGATACGGTTTCGGACAACCCAGTTAAGCTTGGTATAAATCACTCGAGTTTCAGTCGACACCGGGGTAACATGGTCGTTTCGATTCCGGTTCAGATTTCAGTTCAGCCGTGACTCGGGTTTCGGGTCAGTGGATTCGAACTTTGGTTCAACTATGGTTCGGGATTGTTGTAGTTCGGGTCACGTCTCTCCGTCGTGGACATCAGTTTGGTTCGGTTACGTTTCATCTCAGACTCAGTCCGGTTCAGTCGACTTTCGTTTCAAATTCGGTTCGGGCCTCGGTTCAGGTTAGAATCTGATTCAAATTGCATTTTGTTTAAATTCCGATTCGTCGCCGGTTGTTTTTATTATTTCAGTTGGTTCGTGTTCACGACACGTGTTGGCAGTTCAGTTTCAGTTCGACGTTCGGGTCAAAACTGGTCAAACTTGGTCAAAGCTGGTCAACTGTCAATCCTAGACTTGGTATAATTTTAACGACGCAAAATTTTTTTATTATTATTGTTTATGTGTTTAGTACTTGAAACTTGTATAAATTTGTATAAAACTCGTATATATTTTCGTTATAAAACTTGTATAAGTATATAATGCTTCGTTGATTGTTGAAATTTGACAAACATATCGACAACTTATGTTGTTGGGATCGTCCAAAAACAGAGGAAACTCTGCCCGTTTTTCGTAAAATACCGTAAAACAAAACGTGAAAATTTTATAAAAGGAAACCTATCAACCTCGACTAATTTTTATAAAATAGATATAACTGTATAATTATTTTTATTTTTGGACGACATCACAACGACACTTTTGAAAGAATTAATTTAGAATCATTACTCAAACCATATAAAATACCTATGTATATAAAAATATCTTATACCTTTCGCCAAAATATAATTACATATGTACCAAATATGCTTTTCGTCAAAATGTATATATTCATTATTTTGACACGCGCCTACAACCTTTTTATGAAATAAATTTGGGGTTTTCTTTCGCAAGCGGTGTTAGTTATATACGTTACATTCTAAATTCCAATTCATATCCTTCGTCGTATTTCCGTTTATTCATGCACCCTCGCTTGCCTATATAGGGCGACATTGGTGTTCCATCCTTCTAATCTCACGCTCGTCAATACTTGGATAATCGGAAGACTTAGCAATTATGTGAGTATACTCGTATTTCCCCCTTTTTACTTTTACCACTTTTGGGGTGTAACATGTTTACCTATTAACTTACACATGAACACTTTGTTAAACACATGAACGTTCCTATAACATGCTTGTATACGTGATGACTTGATACTTTAAACTTGGGTTATTCTTATGTGTTGAACTTATCATTAACTTCGTACGAGCCAAACCTTGACATATGTAGCGCTATAGGATTAACGACCCGCCCGTAAACTTGAGGTTATGTCTTGAGCATATTGCGTTTTCTTGGTTTGATATGTTAGACACATGCCATGTTTAAATGTTTATCTTGAATCACATGCTTGCTATGAGGAATTGTTCAAAACTTATCTTTTGCTATGTACGTACCAAACTTGTATACTCGCCTTTGCTTTTGCATTGACTTTATTTTAACATGTTACAGGTGGATGTTGACGATGCATGGAATCTAGTAGGATGCTTAGATACACACTTAAAAAGAATTGTATTCCTATTGTATTATTTTATTATTCATGATGTTGTATTTTGTTCCAAACCTTGTTATTGATCCTTTAGAAATTAAATGAAATGATTATTTAAATACTTGTCACAATTATTAGCGTTATGATGTCTCGAGCAATCTTCACACTTCGTCTCATCCTGATGTTTCCGCCATTGGTTGGGGTGTGACAGATTGGTATCAGAGCCATAACTATAGGGAATTAGGAAAAGTAGGAATGCTTTTACCTAGTCTATAGCTTTAGAGCCTTGTTCGTATGATTTGCCTGAACTACTACGTGACACTTTATTTGTTTCTCATTTATGCTCTTATAAACATGTATATCACTCGTGAGTAATATTCGACATGTTATTCTTATGCATTAATGCTTGTCTTATTATGTGTTAATACTTGTTTCGTTGTTCGATTCTTTACGTATTACTCGACCTATTTCTCTTTGTGTTAATACTTGATTTATCATTTCATTATTTATGTACCATTCTTGATATACCCTCTTACGTATTTATACTTATTTGCGTATTACCTTGACATACATTTCCCTCATGCATTTTACTCGGTACTTCTGAATCCGAAAACACTCATAATACACAAACGAGACGACTTCACCAAAATAGGCGTGAAACCCACAATTTGGTGAATGAATCTCAATCCTTCTACTTTTCTTTTCTTACACGAAATTCACCACCAAGTTAGGAGTGAAATCCTCACCTTGATGGAGAAATTCAAATTTTGAATTCTAGTGGACCCTCGTCAAAGTGTTGAAATCAAATTTTGACCCGAAGAGTACCAACCACACTTAGGATACTAAATCGCCAAGTTAGGGGTGAAACCCGCACCTTGTCGACTAGTTCCACTCCTTGATTTTCATTAATCCCGCCAAGTCTCGAATTTTTGATGGATTGGGAACATGTAGTAACTGGAAGGGTGAATACCGTTAGCCGAGATATCGGCGAGAGTATTCCACCTATTAGGCCAAAACATGTTTCTCAATTTCAAAAGATCTTTCGACCACTTTGGTTAGTCAATGTTCCGTTTGGAACCGTCCAAATTTTATTCGAACTTACGATTTATTATTTTCGATCTTTTATGATGAAATTCTCTCTTGACAATTTTGAACCATTTGGAGATTTCACTTTTGCGCATATATCATACTATTACTTTTCATATGGTTATACATCACTAGCATGCATAATTTCTCGTAATTTTATTTACATTTTTCTTTTTGTAACAACAAGAGGAGACATATCGTCGAGATAGGAGTGATTTCCTTACCTTGACGATTAACTCCGCTTCTTTTTCTCATCTTACAACGACCTCACCAATGGGTTAGGGGTGATTCCCTTACCTAGGTGATCGTTAACGATACTTCCTTTTAATAGACTATATTATGTAAACACGATCATGTTTATATCTAAATCACTTATCCTTAGTCAAATCTCTAATTATACCAAAATGCATTGATTATATAAACGAACTTCTTATCTTACAATCTATTTTCATATAGCTCACACACAAAATTCGTAATTCTTTCGTAAACACGCTTATTTCTCGACATTCAAAACTTTACGAAATGCTACTCACCAACTTAGTCGGTTTAATAAATTCATTGCCCACAAAATTTCGCATTCCACGTAATTACTAAAACGCACTCGTCTTGCATCATATTATACAAAAGATTGTTATTTTTCAATTGATAATCAAACCAACTTTTCATACAAAATATTACAAATATTATCCGATCGTTTATCGAAACTCTTTCCAAGATCATCAAAAAAAAAAAAAAAAAAAAAAAAACATTTTATTAAGGACACCTTTCACGATCACTAAGTTCATATACCAAATTCCTTTTTCCAAGGATTAACTTTTTCACAAGAATCTTGTAAACTTCAAAACTTTCTAATATAAAAGTTACTTAAAACGATGCAAGCTTGTTAATCCCAAGAACTTTTCAAAACCTCGCTCGATACGCCAATTAAATTCAAAACACGTGGGCAAGGAAACTTTATAAGAACCGACAAGTTCTCAACTATGTAAATTCTTTTAAAACCATAATAGCATTTCCATTCTTTTACAAAGTATCCTTTCGCATAATCAAAAGATGTTTTCTTTTATATTCTCCTTACATTCACAAACTAGATTTTACATTCAATGACAACTCAATCTATTTTAACTTCACGTTTCGCGCAAACCACTACATATGCATACCATTTTACACGTTTTAGTCAATATCTCACAACAATCTCACGCATGTCACTCGTTCACTTTTTCTTTCATACTCAAAACTTTTGATCTTTTACGCACATAAACTCGTGTATTTCGATTTATACTACAAACAAAATCATTATTTTCTACATCCATGCTTATACGTTTTATGCTTATACTTACCTACATACTACTTACACGTTTTATGTTTATGCTCATACATACATGCATATTCGTACTTAAACTCATAATTCATACATTTGTACCCGTACGTGAGCGTAATCCGAGTGATTTGCTTGCGTGGGTCCCATACATACTTAAGCATGGACTTGCTTACATACCACATTCTTATACATACATGTTCTTACTTTTTCACATTCATGAATACCCTAATTCATACACAATTAGTACAAGCTATGCAGATCATGCGACGATCAAAATAATCGCGGGTGCACACGGGATTATAGTGATAGGCGCGTGAGAATCATAGAGTGTACTATTGTGTATGGTAAAACACGGAACGTAACATGACACGAATAACGAAACGGACGTAACATGGCCAAAACATGGTGGATACGCCGCTGGTACTTCCTATATATAAGTGTTTCCACCATGTTACCAAACTTTCGTAAAATGTGCCATGAGAAATTCAGTGTTTTGCAGACCTCTTGGACCTAATACAAACTCTAAACAACTCACAAACGCATTATATCCGGTTATCCTCGACGAGATTTCATCCTTAACTCATTACTTTCGTCTATCTGATACTTATGCTATTCTTATACTCATAATCGTTATTAGATCAATCGTTCACCCTTGTACCTCAATTATACTCTGTTGTCTCAAACACCAAAGACTCTATTTTAAACAAACATCTTCTGTTTGTCAAAAACCCTCTCAGGTCTTCCTTCTAAATAAATTTCGGGACGAAATTTCCTAAAGGAGGGGAGACTGTAACGCTCCGCGTTTCCATAACCTTCCTAATTTAGAAATCGAGACTTAAGAATCTATTTTTAGAAGCTTACCCCTTTCAAAAAAATTCTAATCTGTTGTAACGTCGAAGAATCTTTAATCCTTATTTTAATTTGTTATAACTATGGTTATCTATTCCTTATTTTAATTAATTAAATTAATTAATTTTACTATTTAAAAGTTATTTTGATAATAAACTAAGTTAGTCTCGTTAAATCCTAAAGTTAGTAAACTAACTTAGTGTGTTTTATAAAATCTGCTCCCTCGTTTAAACTATGTAACTTGATTAATTAAAGTTCAGGGGTAAATTATGTAATAAATGAAAATATAAGGGTTTTAAGTCTGAAAAATAAATAATTAAAAAGAATGCTGACCGCAGGGATCGAACCCGGGTCAACTCCTCCACAAGCACACGTACAAACCAGCTGGGCTGGCCTTCACATCTGTCATAAGCCGAATCTTTATTTATTTAGACCCTAGTTCAAGTCAAGTTTAAACCCTACTAATTAAACTATAAAAAATACCAATAAAACCCTAAATCCTATTATTTTCTTTTCAGCCGACACTCGTTCCCCTCTTCTTTTCTTCGCGAATTCCGGTCACCGGAATGGATATCCGGCCGACCCTCCTCGTCGGTTACTCAACCCAGCCACACCCTCACGTTCTCACTACAAATCCGACTCAACACCCACCTAAACCCCCCATGATCCTCGACCCCCTGCTCGCTCTTGTTCTCCCCGACACGGACCACCGGAGCCGCAGAGCGGCGGCAACCGGTGACAGAAGGGCGGCGGAGCCGCCGGTGAACGACGACGGTGCTCGGTGGCGGCGCTCGACATCGATTTGCGGCCAGAAGCAGCGGCGACGGCGAAGTGGGTTCAGCTCTGTTTCGTTTCAGGTCAGTCGGTTCAATTCCAGCTCTGGTTCCGATCGCTTTGATTCGGGATTCGATACGGTTTCGGACAACCCAGTTAAGCTTGGTATAAATCACTCGAGTTTCAGTCGACACCGGGGTAACATGGTCGTTTCGATTCCGGTTCAGATTTCAGTTCAGCCGTGACTCGGGTTTCGGGTCAGTGGATTCGAACTTTGGTTCAACTATGGTTCGGGATTGTTGTAGTTCGGGTCACGTCTCTCCGTCGTGGACATCAGTTTGGTTCGGTTACGTTTCATCTCAGACTCAGTCCGGTTCAGTCGACTTTCGTTTCAAATTCGGTTCGGGCCTCGGTTCAGGTTAGAATCTGATTCAAATTGCATTTTGTTTAAATTCCGATTCGTCGCCGGTTGTTTTTATTATTTCAGTTGGTTCGTGTTCACGACACGTGTTGGCAGTTCAGTTTCAGTTCGACGTTCGGGTCAAAACTGGTCAAACTTGGTCAAAGCTGGTCAACTGTCAATCCTAGACTTGGTATAATTTTAACGACGCAAAATTTTTTTATTATTATTGTTTATGTGTTTAGTACTTGAAACTTGTATAAATTTGTATAAAACTCGTATATATTTTCGTTATAAAACTTGTATAAGTATATAATGCTTCGTTGATTGTTGAAATTTGACAAACATATCGACAACTTATGTTGTTGGGATCGTCCAAAAACAGAGGAAACTCTGCCCGTTTTTCGTAAAATACCGTAAAACAAAACGTGAAAATTTTATAAAAGGAAACCTATCAACCTCGACTAATTTTTATAAAATAGATATAACTGTATAATTATTTTTATTTTTGGACGACATCACAACGACACTTTTGAAAGAATTAATTTAGAATCATTACTCAAACCATATAAAATACCTATGTATATAAAAATATCTTATACCTTTCGCCAAAATATAATTACATATGTACCAAATATGCTTTTCGTCAAAATGTATATATTCATTATTTTGACACGCGCCTACAACCTTTTTATGAAATAAATTTGGGGTTTTCTTTCGCAAGCGGTGTTAGTTATATACGTTACATTCTAAATTCCAATTCATATCCTTCGTCGTATTTCCGTTTATTCATGCACCCTCGCTTGCCTATATAGGGCGACATTGGTGTTCCATCCTTCTAATCTCACGCTCGTCAATACTTGGATAATCGGAAGACTTAGCAATTATGTGAGTATACTCGTATTTCCCCCTTTTTACTTTTACCACTTTTGGGGTGTAACATGTTTACCTATTAACTTACACATGAACACTTTGTTAAACACATGAACGTTCCTATAACATGCTTGTATACGTGATGACTTGATACTTTAAACTTGGGTTATTCTTATGTGTTGAACTTATCATTAACTTCGTACGAGCCAAACCTTGACATATGTAGCGCTATAGGATTAACGACCCGCCCGTAAACTTGAGGTTATGTCTTGAGCATATTGCGTTTTCTTGGTTTGATATGTTAGACACATGCCATGTTTAAATGTTTATCTTGAATCACATGCTTGCTATGAGGAATTGTTCAAAACTTATCTTTTGCTATGTACGTACCAAACTTGTATACTCGCCTTTGCTTTTGCATTGACTTTATTTTAACATGTTACATGTGGATGTTGACGATGCATGGAATCTAGTAGGATGCTTAGATACACACTTAAAAAGAATTGTATTCCTATTGTATTATTTTATTATTCATGATGTTGTATTTTGTTCCAAACCTTGTTATTGATCCTTTAGAAATTAAATGAAATGATTATTTAAATACTTGTCACAATTATTAGCGTTATGATGTCTCGAGCAATCTTCACACTTCGTCTCATCCTGATGTTTCCGCCATTGGTTGGGGTGTGACAACGGATTACATGTTCCTTATGCGTTCAGTAGCCCGGATCTTGTCCGGGTTAAAGATTAATAGACACACCACATAGCATAAAACAGTGGCGGGTAAACCAACGGCTATACCTTTATAATTATGGACATAATGCCGGGTGTACGCCTACACCCGGATGTCAAGGTTGTGGCCATTTCGTAAAATGCTGCCAAGGATATCCAGGACATGGTCATTAACCCCCTAAAGGCTTTAAGTAACAAGACTGTTTAAATGAGCCGATCAAATTTATTCAATTACCCACTCAACGGTGGAGAATTTGATGCCCGATCAAGGGGTATGCTATATACCGTAACCCAAGCCCGTATAACGGAAAATAAGTTAAAAGTATTTACCTTTGCAAGTATAAATCCTTAATCGAATAAATTGAAAATAGCTTTTACTAGTCTCCTATTCTGGAACGAAGGTTTAAAATAACCTATTAGAATCCTAACGGGTCTTTAATTTAGCCGTAGCTTAGACCGGTCAGTTTCAAAGGATAATTACGGTTTAATCGCGTGAAAGGCGAAAACCGGGAATGGAATGTGATTTGGACCCAACAAGTTTGAAGACTTGTTTTATATGGGTATAATAACCACACTCTGGATTTTGGGGTCAAAACAATATGGTTTGACCCGTTTCGGCTAGTTTATGTAAACTAGTTACATAAGCCGAACCGTGCGCGCAAAAGGCGCAACGGGTAACCGTAAGAGTCCTACACTGGTTTCCTAAGTGAATATGCTTTAAGAGGTTGTGGTATCAGTAGGATACCTTCCATATTGCCCGTAACGAGTTTAAATCCATTTTATGCCCCGTAGGGGTATTTCGGTCTTTTTAAAGATTATAAAAGAGGTTTCTGAGTTCTACAGGAAGTCTGAGTTTCCTGAACAGTTTATAAAGTCCAAAATACTTTTTTATTATTTAAAATCAGTAGCAACTGGAATCGGGTCAAAAGACCTTGTAGAACTCAAGTTATGGCCGAAAAGGGTATATTCGGTATTTACCGAACCGCTGCCATAACCGCAGGTTATGAGCAGGTTAAAAATAATTAAAAATCTTTAAAAATCCCAAAATATTATTTTACATTAGTGTGTAAAAGGTTTGGTGTCGAAATCTGGGTTTAGATAGGCGTTATGCTAATTGCGCTATTTAATTACTAAAGTTTCCGTAATTTGCGCTATTTAGCATAACTCCTATTCTGGACCTTGGATTGACGTGAAATTTTTGGGACATGCTTAGAAATCAGTAACTAAGGTTATGGTCCTTTCACATGTCTGAAATTCTCGTTTTAAATTAAAAAGGGCGTTACGGTCAACTTTTAAGCATTTAACGGAAATGTGTAAAAGACTCGGACAAACAACGAACCGGTCACAGAGGGTTATACCATCATGTAACCTGGTCCTAAGAGAGTCCTAAGGCATATCTAAATCATACTTTAATGGGTCAGAACTGAAGTCAAAGCAAAAGTCAAAGTTTTGCTACTTTCGGCTCCGAACCGGGTCAAAACAGTAAATGGTCGGATCAAACAAGCTTAGACTAGTTAATATACTTATTATCATGTTTTATGAGTGTTTAAACAGGTTACACACCATCTACATTACTGGTTATGCATGAAATCGCAAAATAGCATTTCTGTTGACTTTTTCTAAGCACGTTTGACTCGACATTCGGACTAGTTAGAATGGGAATCAGAGGGTGCCCTTTTAGGGGTTTAAAGCCCACATGATTACCAACATATAACTACCTTTGATTCGACAAACCACTAGACCATTTGTGATTTATCGTAAAGTCAATCGTTAATTACGACGGATTGACTTTTAAGCTAAACTATGCAAAAACTAAGCCATAAAAGGGTAGGCATACTTACAGAAGCTTGGTGCACGACCAAAGATGTTAGAAGAATGCTTTAGAGCTCTAGAAGTGAACTAGAAGGCAGGTTTGAGGTGTGTTGAACATTGGTGCATTACATTGCCTTTTATAGTGAAAAAGGGTGCACAAGATGATTACAACTCATCCTACAATGGTTCATGGATGATCAGCAGGTGTCCCTGAGTGCTAGGGGACATGTAGGGGGCGCCCATGCTTCAATTAATGCATCAAAGATCGTTCACAAGCTCAAACAATGAATCTGCCCATGTTTACTGCATCTGGGGCTTCCACGCGGCCCGCATAAGATTCAGGCTAGGCTCTTGCGGGCCGCCTGAATCTTAATGTCAGTAACCGTATCAACAGATGGCTCGCGGCCCGCATGAACTTCCTTTTTTCGCTAATGCGGGCCGCCTGAGGCCTGTAATTCAAGATTTTCAAATCTTTTGTAATCATTAACCTGACCTTTCGGTTTCGAAGGGGTAACTTTGCGATTTGGCCCTCGATTATTTACGAATAAGGGCCTCGTGACTATTACTCGCATTGTTAAGTCCCTGGTTAGTTTAATTACTATCCGAGAAGCCTTAACTTTTATTGTTGATGCTTTCAACCCCTCGCATACGAATTTGATCATAATTTTCTCGTTTTGAGACGGAACTTCGCGAAATTTATATCGAATATTCTAGTGAGCGTATTTTACTGTTACAAAGCCTCGGGTTTGTCAAAGGGTCACTCAGAGGTATAAATTAAACATGTTGACACAATTAACCCCTGCAGTTTGTAATCTCTCACTTTCTTCCGCATTTCGCTCCGTACGATCCATGATTCATTCGTCTGAAGGTACGAGCATCATTTAGGGTTACTATACAATATATTTACCCCTCGTTGACATTTTTAACCCTCTAACTTACATACTTTCAAGGTTTGTCAACTTCAGTCCTTTATTTAATATTTAATGCCACGTGTAACTCATGACACGTGTCAACACATTATTGGACACAAAATTTCGAGGTGTTACATCCTCACCCCCTTAAAATAAATCTCGACCCGAGATTTACTGAAATAAATAAGGGTATTTTTCTTTCATCGTGGATTCAACCTCCCACGTGAATTCGGGACCTCTACGGGTATCCCATTTGACCTTAACAATAGGTACATGCTTCCTTCGAAGCTTCTTTACCTGTCGATCTTCAATCGACAAAGGCTTTTCCACAAATTTTAAGCTCTCATCTATATGCACATCTGTATGTGGTATCACCAGTGATTCATCTGCGAAGCACTTCTTTAGATTGCAGATGTGGAACACATTGTGAATTCCATTGAGCTCTTCTGGTAAGTTTAACTTATAGGCAATGGATCCGACACGTTCGATAACCTCGAAAGGTCCTATGTATCTTGGGCTTAGTTTGCCTTTCTTACCAAAACGCATCACCCCCTTCCAGGGTGATACTTTAAGCAACACTTTATCACCTATTTCGAAGTGAAAATCTTTACGCTTTGGATCTGCGTAACTCTTCTGCCTATCTCGGGCAGCCTTGAGACGGTCTCGAATCTGGACAATCTTGTCCATCGTTTCGAAGACTATCTCCGGTCCTGATAATTGGACATCTCCAACTTCCGCCCAACAAACGGGCGATCTACACTTTCTACCGTATAATGCCTCAAAGGGCGCAGCCTTAATGCTGGTATGGTAGCTATTGTTGTAGGAGAATTCGATTAATGGTAGGTTCTTATCCCAACTACCACCCAAATCGATAGCACATGCACGTAGCATGTCTTCCAACGTTTGAATAGTACGCTCACTCTGACCGTCGGTCTGAGGATGGTAAGCTGTACTAAAATTCAAACGTGTGCCCAAAGATTGCTGGAAACTTTTCCAAAAATGCGACGTGTATCTAGTATCTCTGTCAGAGATAATAGACATAGGTATGCCATGTAAGGCTACAATCTTATCAACGTATAACTGGGCTAACATGTCGGAGCTATAAGTCTCCTTGATGGGTAAGAAATGTGCTGACTTAGTCAGTCTATCAACTATAACCCATATTGTATCATTTCCTTTCCTCGTCTTGGGTAACTTGGTAATAAAATCCATAGTTACCATTTCCCACTTCCATTCTGGAAGTTCAGGATGTTGTAGCAAGCCTGACGGCTTTTGATGCTCAGCTTTGACTTGCGCACAAGTCAAGCATTTGGCTACATAAGCGGCTACAGACTTTTTCAAGCCTATCCACCAATAATTTGCCTTTAGATCCTGATACATCTTATCAGCTCCAGGATGAACGGAGTATTTAGAACTGTGGGCTTCCTGGAGGATGATATCTCGAAGTCCCCCATAAATTGGAACCCATATTCGTCCATTTAATCGTATGATTCCGTCCTTGCTAAGAGTTAACTGCTCCTCAGTTACTCCTAGCTTTTCTTTAGGATAGTTAGCTTCCAACACAGCTTCCGTCTGTGCAGCTAACAACCTTTCAATCAAATTATTCTTCACTTCAATCAAATTATTCTTCACTTCAATGCTCGGATGGGTTTCACCCTTTCCTTTCGACTCAAGGCATCAGCGACTACATTCGCCTTGCCGGGATGGTATTTGATTTCACAATCATAATCATTTAATGTCTCCATCCAACGGCGCTGCCTCATGTTTAAATCCTTCTGATCAAACAGATGTTGAAGGCTCTTATGATCCGAATAGATCACAAACTTGATACCATACAGATAATGCCTCCATAGTTTTAGTGCGAACACAACGGCACCCAACTCCAAGTCATGTGTCACACCCCGACCGCGTATAACATGCAACCGCGGCGGAAAACGTCGGGGAGTGTTGTGGACAGAATTAATTGTTTCATAACCATGGCATACAAGTTGTATTTTATTTATAAACAAGAGTGCTACATCGTTCCAAAACAAGAAATACAAAGTTCATAACATATTTAAACTAGCCTATCTTCATTGTTAGGCTCTAAGGCACAGGTCCGCCCTAGTATTGTGATCAACATCTTATGGAACAGCTCCTGAAAACACATGTGAAAGTAGGTACGTCAGCATAAAAATGCCTGTGAGATACATAGGTTTGGTGAAAATGGGATTCATGACTTGAGTTTAAAGAATGTTTAATAACAGTCAGTCATGAACCTTGTACTTTGTCTTGCTTTGTAAACCATTTGAAAAACGATAACATCAGATGATATGTATAGATAAGTGCAAGGTTAAACGAGTAACCAAGTAAAATGAGTTGAATATAATAAGTTGTTTTGTAAGACAATGTTTTATGAAAAGTATGTTATTTGTATAAAATGTTATATGTCTAAACTGAAATGATTTAGATAACGCTAAGATATGTAAAAATATACAAACATTTATATATAGGAAGTACCAGCGGCGTATCCACCATGTTTGCATCATATTACATACTCCACGTTACTCAAACCATTTACCCAAACCAATCCACCATGTGAATTGTTCATGTATAAACCAAATGTCAAGTGTTATTGTGTAAACCATGTCAAATGTTTATGTTCAATGTAAATCATGTAATGTGCATCCCAGATGTATCATGTATGGTAAGCGAAATGTATCAACTTAAACCATATGTAAAATGCACAAAACAAGTCGTTGAAGTAAAACGTGGTTTAAATCAGCGTTGTTTCTGTGGAAAAATGCATGCTCTATTGATACTAACATTTATGCGGTATTGTAAACTATGCATACATCCAGGCCTTGAGACTATGGCGATAAACCCTCAAACAAATTAAAGGTTTATCTAAGTTATTTATATCGAATTCGGTCATTCCTTCCAATCCTATCAAACCCAGGATTTCAGAAACGGGAGTTGTCAATTCCTATGGTACCACTACCTACTAACGAACGGCGTGATCAATGTTAATGAATGTATTGTCCCATGTTAAACAAACCAAATGTCATAACAAAATGAAGGCATGTGATGTAAACAATTGTACTAAGTATGCTAAGTAAACATACGAAGCAGAAATGTTCATGTAAATCAATGTGCCCATATGCTGAGTAAACATATGCAGCAGAAATGTTCATGTAAATCAATGTGCCCATATGCTGAGTAAACATATGCAGCAGAAATGTTCATGTAAATCAATGTGTCCATATGCTGAGTAAACACATGCAACAGAAATGTAATGTAAATCAATGTACTAAGTACGCACACAATGGACATACATAGCATAAAATGTAATGAAATCGTGTACTATAATGTACTAACAACATAGCAGGCATATGATGTGAAAATACGGAAAGCATGAATGTAACAGATAGGCACATGTGTTTCACCCCAAAACAGTTTGGAAAACAGTAAAAGAGGGGTTCAATGTACTCACCTGAGATTGCTTTGAATTCCTTGTATAATAACCAGATAATGCTAAAGAACACGGGATATCAAACGGCACCTAATAGGTAGCTATGTTAATATACCGGACCAAATCGGAAGGATCGGATAGTATGCGGGTTCGTAAACCAAACGAGTATGGAGACTCGTGTAATATGGTTTAACAAAGCCTACATACCAAAATGAAACTTAACCTAAGTGCTTGCGACCCATCACGACCCGCTTAGGTAGCTTATGCTACCTTACGCGTCGTTCGCGTAGAACGCGTCTGGAACGCCTAACATCGTGACCACAAGGTATAACCTCGGAAGGTTATAGCTATGGTCACCTAATGTGTTTGGTCGGATCCTAATGATCGACCAAATGGGTCGGGTTCGAAAGTATAAGCGATGGTTTAGATCGCTTACCTTACGACCCTATATAAGCACTAAACTAAAAGTGACGAGCTAAGCATGTTAGAACATGCTTAACTAAGATTAGAAAACAGGTTTGGCATCAAAACAAACGGCTTTGATGCTCACGAGTAGTTTGGTTAAAAAATATGCAAGAATGCACATTTTGGCCGAAACTACGACTCGTTACTGAGCCTAGATAACGTGGTAATCAGTAGGTATAGTCACTACGGACTATAACCATCGTGATCACGCTCACGTTATGAAGTTCCATGAACTTCGGGTTGACCATAGGCTGGTCAATGCAGAAAGTCAACAAAACGTTGACTTTCGGACTCGAAAAGCGAATAAAAGAGCGAAAGAATACTTACGGAGGGTCCCCGAATGCTAATCTAGATCAAAATAGCTCAGGTATGAAACAAAGGTTCCAACTTAGAGCTTAGATCAGATTCTTGTGTGTTTTAACCAAAAAGGGGGGGGGGGGGTATTTATAGGATTTCCCGAACCGTTAGGATCGTTTCTTGAAAAACGTGATCGAATCTCGTGCGTACACTTGTCGAAAACTTGTGGTTACTGATAATGTCCCTTAGTGAGCTGAAAGGGCAAGTGGAAACATGTGGACGAGGTTTAATCTGCTGAGATTTGCTGACTAATCGATCTTATCTGATCTGTTAGTCTGACGCGGCCCGCGTGAAGGTGCAGGCCAAACTTACGCGGGCCTCCTGGCCCCGTCTGATCTGCACCACTTGCAGAATTTACATATTTGGTCCCTGTTGCGTGTTTAAGCTATTTCCGACACTTCTAAGGCCCGTAACGCCAACTTTAAGGCCCTAAAATGATGCCTAAACATTGTGGACATGAAACATGCTCAAAAATGTTCCGGATGTTGGTTCGTTTGGCCGTACGATCGCGATGTTCGCTTAATTACGACGGAATGCGCATAAGCGCGAAAAATGATCCGAATGACGCGACAAATGGATTTTTCTCATGCCATACACTAAGGCATAATATTAGGATGCTTACATAAATTTTTGGATGTCCGGATGTATTCAGAACGTAAGTTATGCACGAAAGTGCAAACTTGTGCACTTTTTGACACTTTTAGTCCCTGAATGATCCAAAAGTTTGTTTTAGCATACCAAACCCCTCAAAGCCTATTTCCAAGCTATCTAAAGGATTTATGGTATGTCACACCCCCAAAATCCCACCTGCGGAGTACTACCGCTTGGAGGCGTGACTGACCAGGATCCAGCCACCAATCATACTGAACGAGCATATCATTAATTTTAAAAGTTTAACCAATACGATTGGTGTTCCAACAAAACCAAGTTTAAGTTGTAAGCGGAAGCATAAGTTTAAAGTTATAACATAAGTTCGAATGTTTTCAAATAAAACATAACACGCAGCAATCCTTGTCCCACAACGACTCTCCTCCATACAAGCTCCAGCTGAGTACCTATGGTCCTGCAAAGCATGTAGTAACGAGTCAACAACTAGTTGAGTGAGTTCACGGTTGGGTGTTCGTTTTAGTTATTTTGAAAACAGTTTTCCTTTATCTGGCATCCTGCCGTGGGGGTTACCCCATAGTTTGAAAACATGTCTTATTTATTCCCAGTTACTCCGGCACTCCAGCCGTGGGGGCTACCCCATGTAGTTATCAGGCATTTCGGCCGTGGGGGCTACCCCATGCGTACACTAGACTCGTTACCATATCGACTGCTGACTGTAGTCACGTTTATGTGCCCTGAAAACATCAATGTCTATCATCATTGACGTGCCCCAGATCCATTAGTTCACGCCCGTCCTCTGCGGCACGGTGTGAGGTTTGTCAGACCTAAATAGCGCTATCTAACTAATGACCCGCTCGCCATTGGCCCGGCGATTAAGTCGATACAAAAAGGAGGGACTTCGTGATAGAGTTTTAGTCTAGTACGTGTCATCCGTCCATCCGGACGAGGAATCACATTCCTGAACCACTGACGTCCTACCCAAGGAGGACGAGGAATCCACGTTCCTTAACCACGTTCCCAACCCAGGGAATCCCATGCTTTGTGGAGGGTGTGAACTCACCTTGGTTTGCTCGGAAGTTAATCACAGAAAGTCGATTAAGTTGCAGGTAACCAATTAGGTCCTATCACAGATGTATTCGTATCAGATTCAAGCCAAACAGTGCACGTATGTTCAACACGTATTGTACACAGGTAACAATCATGGCAACACGTTTAACGTAAACAGCTCACAGTTAACAGCCAAACACAACCCGAAGTCTAAGTGTGAGGCCCAAACAGTTGGGCTTGTAATAGCAGGCCCAAAACAACACATCAATAGTGACACAGAAGTTCATAAGTCCGGCCCACTATCTTAGGCCCATAACTAAGCAAGCCCACTAAGGGTAGTCTCGAGTCGCAACCGGACTCGCAACGTGGTTTCGAGTTGCGCTGGGTGGTTGCGAGTCGCAACCCTTGTCGCAACCACGGTTTCGGTTTGTGCTGTTTTGGTCTCGAGTCGTAATCTATGGTCTCGGTTCATCATGCTGTGGTTGCGAGTCGCAACCAGGCGTCCTTGACTCGCAACCGGTGTCGAAACATGGAGATTTCGAGTCGCAACCGGGGGTTCTCGACTTCCCAACAGTGGCTGACTCTGCACAGTTGTACTATCCAATAGAATTTGGATGTCATGCAACACAAATATTGTACTATCCACTAAAACATGTTTTATTGTCTAATAATTCATGAATTCAGATTAAACAAGCAGAATTCAAACATTTAACCCACATTCAACAAGTTCTTCATGTTCTTCAAAACCTTCAAACACATTCATAACGTGTTCAACCTTTATCCAACACATTTTGCATCAATCCTAAACATAATCATGAGTAACAATTCCACTTATCTAATATAACACATAAGCTCGGTTCTATACTAGGCCGAATGTATAACATATGTAACTCGATTTCATGTTCATCAATATAAATGGTTCAATCTTCATTTAAACACAAGACACCAAAATTTATCATGCTATATACATACTCGAAATCAAGACCTATTAACCGATTATCAACATTGTGCACATTAGGACATCATATACATCAAAAATCATCATACAAACACTAACATCCCAACACAATAAACATCTAATCCTTCATTTTATTATTTAACACAACAAACATTAGTCAAAACATCATGGACACTGTTAGGGCTGGATTTTTATTATAGGTGATCCTTACACATGATCCTAACCAGTGATCCTTATTTCTTTGGCAGACAGTGATCCTCGGCAGGACTCCAGGATCAGGATCATGGGACATTATGGTGATCCTCATACTAACGGCCACTTCCGCTTAATACAATATTGTTTTGCAGGACCATCTAGCAGGATATGCTCTAGACATCATGATCCAGGGACGCGTCTTCACAAATATGGCAAGAGCTTAATTGAAGAAGGACGTTGCACAGGATATGGAAACATGGCTTGATTCATGGGCAACAATTTAGGCTAGATTGTCTTTATTTCTAAAGGGGTAATGAGCTGATAATTAGTCCTTTTACCTAAAATAAGTCACCTACACACGTATAAGTACCACCCTTCTTCGTTCGGAAGAACACACACGACATACGACACAACTCTCAAACACTTAGACACTCAGTGATCCTTGTACTCAGCTCATTACTATCCGAAGTTGTAACTACATTTTTGATATATTGAAGTTGGTGATCGGTAGTTGCCATCACCCGAGGTTTTTTATGCCGGAGATCATTCATTGATCAAGGGCTTTTTCCTCGTATAAATCATTGTGTCTTTACATCTTTATCACAGAAGTGATCCTTTACTTTCATAATTAACCAAGCATCATACCCCGTTTACATAAAGTTTGGTTACATTATCCTTGTGTGATTTTTGACCAAAACAGTTTGGCGCCCACCGTGGGGCAATTGGTGCTTCATTCATAAGAAATTCTTTTGTTCGAAATCATTTCAAAGAGTTACATGGCTTCATCATCGAAGAACACGTCCACGGCGATGTCTGCAGTCACCTCATCACAGATCACCTTGCCTCCTCCACCGGCAGGATCTCAGAAAAATACTGAGAAGAGATCAACTCCCACTTTCTCTAAACCTCTATCTTCTTCTGCTATGAATTCTTCTATTCCCAGTACTAGTGATGTATTTGCTTTAATTTTGCAGATGAAGGATCGTATGCAGCGGCAAGATGAAACTAACGAAAGGATCCTCAGGGAAATTGGAGATCTCAAAAGACAAAAGAAAGCGGCAGAGGATCATTCTCCACTGATGCCCAAATCCTTGAGTTTTGATACTCCAATGATCACTTCCCAGCCATCAGGGATCCCGGACGTGCAAATCATAGGGGAGTCAAGAGGATCACATCTCAACTCGGCAGCAATGACTCAGACGTCAGGCTCACATTTTCAGCCTGTAGGATCCTATCCTCAGTACATAGGATCCTTCAGGAATTTGGGAGCCTATCCGGAGACACGGCAGTTTCAAGGATCCTACTTTATTCCAGGATCATTCCAGGGCCAAGGATCCTCCTTTGTTCCAGGATCATCCCAGGTTCAAGGATCCTCCTTTGTTCCAGGATCATCCCAGGTTCAAAGATCCTCCTTCGTTCCAGGATCATCCCAGATACCAGGATCCTTACAGATGCCAGGATCCCTAAAAAGTTTGCAAACAGGAAATCTAGATGTCCATCAAGGGGACTTCATTCCAATGCAGACCATTGCTTCCACTGGTCCCTCCATTGTTCCAGAATCCCAGCAATTTGGATTCCCTAACTTGAACCCAATGGGAGGTAACACTTTAAATAATTATCCTACCACTAACCATGGATTCATGCAGGATACAGGTACCAATCATGCTATGGCCAGGGAATTACAGAAACTAAAGGACATGATCTCAAGTGTTCCAGGGGTAGTCAAGCCTATCCCAGAGATTGCAGATGGAAGCCACAAGGTATCTCGCTTTGCACCACCAATTTGTGATGCAGAGGTACCCAAAAGGTTCCATATCCCTACCATGAAGCTGTATGATGGTACAACGGATCCAGAGGAGCATATAGCACAATACAGGGAGAGGATGGAGATCAATCCTATCCCAGAAAAATTGAAGGAAGCATGCCTGTGTAAAGGATTTGGATCCACTCTTACTGGATCAGCTCTTAAGTGGCTGCTAAGTCTTCCCCCTTACTCTATTACTTCATTTGCCAATTTAGTTAATTTATTCAATAACCAATTCTCTTGTAGTAGAAAATTTGAAAAATTAACTAGTGATTTGTACAGGATAACTCAAAATAATAATGAATCATTAAGGGATTATATAACTAAATTTAGTAAAGAATCCTTGGACATTCCCAACTTGGATATGGCTACGGCTGTTGAAGCCTTCAAAATGGGACTGCTTAAGGATTCATTATTCTATGATGATCTTGTTATGACACCATGCAGGAATTTAGATGAAGTAAGAACTCGAGCACTCAGGTTTATCCGGCTAGAGGATGACAAGAGGATCCAGGAAAGACAAGTAGGATCCTCAAAACAAGATAAGCAAGGATCCTCCTTCAAAAGCAACAAGTTCAAATCCTACCATAGAAACGAGAACAAGAATGTGCATGCTGTTGACCAAGAAGAGGATGACGAAGAATATCCTCCAATCTCAGAATATTGTTTTTCCGTTGATAATCATGAACTAATCCTTGCAATGCAGAATCTAGGTGAAAAGGCTAGGTGGCCCAGGAAGAATGATAAACCATCCGGGACTAAAGACAAGTCCAAATGGTGTGCATACCATGAGGATTTCGGGCATCTAACTGAAGATTGCATAGCCTTAAGAAAAGAAATTGGATACCTGCTAAGCAAGGGGCATCTAAAAGAATTGTTGGGGAGAAAAAAGCAAAGGACCCAGGATCCTGAAAGGATCCCTGAAAAGGCTCCAGCACCTCCGGCAAACGCACAAGTGATTAACTTTATATCCGGAGGATCAGACATTTGTGGTACATCCTTTTCAGCGGCCAAAAGACATGCAAAAGAATCAAAAATGGATAATGGAGAAAGGCCTATTAGAACCTCAAGTCTCTCAGAAGGGAAGATGATAACATTTGATGAGGATGATCGCATTAACATTCAGGATCCTCACCATGATAGTTTAGTTATCACTCTCTTTATCTCTAACCATTTTGTCCGCAGGATCCTTATTGACGGAGGGAGCTCAGTGAACATTATCCAGCTTGATGTCTTGAAGAAGATGGGAATCCCAGAATCAGACATCACACCAAGATCCTCCGTGCTTGTAGGATTCAGTGGGGAAACGAAGAAAACTCTGGGGGACATCAAACTCCCAATCTACGTGGAAGGATTACATAATTATCAAAAATTTTGTGTTATTGACTGTTTATCTTGTTGCAACGTTATCCTTGGCAGGCCTTGGATACATGATATGAAAGCAGTCCCATCTACCTACCATCAATGTGTGAAGCTCCCTAGCCCATGGGGAATAATCAAGATCGATAGTGACCAGCAAGAGGCTAAGGATTGCTATACCTCATCCATGAAGCCAACCTCGAAGCCAAGGGAGCAATAGCAATTACAGTATCCTCCGAGGAATGTCTTGGAGGCAAGAGAACAAGATGTGGACGAAATCCTCATGGATCCTAGTGATCCTGAATCAAAAATCTATATCGGATTAGGGATCCTTGGCAAGATGAAAGAAGACTTAATATCCTTCCTCAAAAGAAGAAAATCTACCTTTGCTTGGAAACATGAAGATATGACAGGTATATCTAAGGATATTATTACTCACAAACTTGGCATTGACAGGTCTATCAAACCAATCCATCAAAAAAGAAGGAAGTTTGCACCGGAAAGGAATGCCATTATCCAAGAAGAAGTGGAGAGACTACTTCGAGCAGGTATGATCAGAGAGGTAAAATATCCAAAATGGTTAGCCAATGTGGTCGTTGTCCAAAAGAAAAATGGAAAGTGGAGGGTATGTGTCGACTTCACTGATCTGAATAAGGCATGTCCCAAGGATCCTTTCCCATTACCCCACATTGACTCCATGGTGGATGCAACAGCAGGGCATGAACTGTTAACCTTTATGGATGCATCATCTGGGTTCCAACAAATCCAGATGGAACCATCTGACCAAGAGGATACAGCCTTTATGACCCCAACCGGTTTATATTGTTATATCGCCATGCCTTTTGGACTAAGAAATGCAGGTGCAACATATCAAAGGCTGGTAAATATGATGTTCAAAGATCAAATTGGAAAAACTATGGAGGTGTACATAGATGATATGGTGGTCAAGTCAAAGAAAGCTGAGGATCACCTAAGGGACTTAGAAGAAGCATTCGATATCCTTGATCATTACAACATGAAACTTAATCCTTCAAAATGCCATTTTGGTGTTAAGGCAGGAAAGTTCTTAGGATACATGGTAACCCAGAGGGGCATTGAAGCAAGCCCGGAACAAATCAAAGCATTAATAAATATCAAATCTCCTGCCAATGCCAAGGATGTTCAAAGACTGACAGGCAGGATAGCAGCTTTGAACAGGTTCATATCGAAATCCTCAGAGAAATGCAGAGAATTTTACGATATCCTAAGGAAGAATAAGAAGTTCGAATGGACTGAGAAGCATGAGAATGCTTTACAAGCCCTAAAAGAGTATATGTCCTCAGCACCAGCATTAGCAAAACCGGAAAAAGGAGATGTGTTATCCTTATATCTGGCGGTATCCTCAACCGCTGTAAGTGCTGTCCTTGTTAAGGATCACGAAGGTACACAATATCCTATCTACTATGTAAGTAAAAGTTTACTTGATGCCGAATCCAGGTACTCACACCTCGAAAAACTTATCCTTGCATTAATTATGGCATCGACTAAGTTAAGACATTATTTTGAAACCCATACTATTGTTGTTAGAACTAATTTTCCAATTAAGAATGTCCTCAGGAAACCAGATATGTCAGGGAGAATGGCTAAATGGGCAGTAAAGCTTAGTGCCCATGATATAAGATACGAACCAAGAACAGCTATTAAATCTCAAGCACTAGCTGACTTTGTGGCTGATTTCAGTAGTGATCTACAAAAAGAAGCGGAATTGGAGGTCCAGCAGCTGGATTAAACCAAGGATCCTTGGATACTACACACTGACGGATCCTCAAATATCAAAGGCACAGGGCTAGGGATCCTACTAAAATCGCCACAGGGGGACATAATACCCCACTCCATAGCCTGTGAATTCCAAGCAACTAACAATGAGGCTGAATATGAAGCCTTAATTGCTGGCTTACAGATTGCTAAGGATATGGGGGTAAGATATCTCGAAGTATATGTAGATTCATTATTGATCACCAATCACTTTAATGGATCCTACGCTGTTAAAGGTGAAAAACTAACCAAATATTTAGAGATAGTCAAAGAATTGGCACTCTCTTTTGTTTCTTTTAGCTTAACACAGGTACCAAGGGAGGATAACACGGAAGCTGATGCATTGGCCAACCTAGGATCATCCTTAAAAATTCCAGAAGACATAAGTATCCCTATCAGCCATATCCTGGCTCCTGCTATTGAAAATCAAGTAGCCATGGAAATAGAAGAGGATACTGCAGTAATCCCTAGTGAAGAAGCTCAATCTTATTCAGGATCATGGATCCCACCAATCATGAAATACTTGCAAAACGGAGAGATCCCAATGGGAGAAAATCCTAGAGCTTTCAGGATCAAGGTATCTCAATTTACAATCTTAAATAATATGCTATATAAACGATCCCTTGCAGGACCATATTTAAGATGTATTGAGGATCCTGAAATTGAAGAAGTGTTGAGAGACTTCCATGAAGGAGATTGTGGAAACCACACTGGGGGCAGGGCATTATTCTCAAGGATCCTTAGAACAGGATACTACTGGCCAACCATGAAAAGGGATGCTGTAGAGTATGCTAAGAGATGTGATCCTTGCCAAAGACATAGCAATATCCTTCACCAACCAGCTGAATTACTACACCCCATACCATCCTCTTGGCCATTCATGAGATGGGGAATGGATATAGTTGGCAAGCTCCCTAAAGCACCTGGTGGAAAAGTATTTATGCTTGCCATGACTGACTATTTTTCCAAGTGGATAGAAGCTGAAGCCTTCGCTCAAGTCAGAGAAAAGGAAGTCATATCCTTCATTAAAAGAAACATTATAACTAGATTTGGCATTCCCTCTGAAATTGTATGTGATAATGGCTCCCAATTCATTGGAAGCAGAACCACTAACTTTTGTGACAGTTGGGGAATCAAGATGATAACATCAACACCAGTTCATCCACAAGCCAATGGTCAAGCAGAATCATCCAACAAGATCATCATCAACAATCTGAAGAAGAAGCTAGGATCCAAGAAAGGAAAATGGGCAGAAGAATTACCTTATGTGCTATGGGCTGATAGGACAACTCCCAAGAATGCCACTGGTCAAACACCTTTCTCTTTAGTATTTGGGGCAGAAGCAGTGATCCCAACAGAAATGGTGATCCCAACTGCTAGAACAAGTGCTCGTGATCCTGAAGAAAATGCTACAATCCTAGCTCAGGATTTGGATACTATTGAGGAAAACAAGGATCTAGCTAGGATAAGGATGGCAAGCTACCAACAAAGAATGGCTGGTGCCTACAACAAAAATGTCAGAATAAGGAAGTTCCAAGTCGGAGACATGGTGTTGAGAAAAGCATTTCAAAATACTATTAATCCTGCTGACGGGAAGTTAGCACCAAAATGGGAAGGCCCCTACTTGATTGAAGCTGAAGCAGGAAAGGGGGCATACAGGTTGCTAACCATGGAAGGAAACTTGTTACCAAGAGCCTGGAATGCTGTTCACTTAAAGAAATATTTCATGTGAACATGATCCTTCATGCATGTGATCCTTACATTGAAGTATCCTTGAAGGATCCCGGAGATATCAGTGATCCTAACTCTGGTAATATGCTTATCCTAAAACTATTGCATTTTCTTACTTTTTACCTAAGGATAAGGATCATGTATCCTTCATCCTCTACTTACAAACCATTTGAGTTATGATAGTTCAGGTATCTTCAGCAAATCGTCAAAGATCTCCGAAAGCACCACAGATCCTTGGGTCCAACCCCAGTTTTCCTTGGGATTATCCCCAGTTTCCGCCAGCAGCGCATGATGATCCTGGTATAGTTCACGTCTTTGGGACCAGTACCCACTTTCGGGGCTGACAACCTCATTGTACTGGCTATATTTAGGATCCTACGTATAATGGTAGACGTACCATACATCCGTTCCTAAGGTTTCTAACGTTTTCACGTTAGCTAAGGTTTTGACATTTTCATGTCACTAAGTTTGGATAGTTGCCAGAAAGGGCCATACTCCAGTTTACATACGATCCTTTGGGCTTGTCCCCAGTTATCCTTTGGGCTTGTCCCCAGTTATCCTTTGGGCTTGTCCCCAGTGATCCTCTGGGATCATTCTCAGTTATCCTTTGGGCATGACCCCAGTTACTAATTTACTTCTTACATTGGCTTAGTCCCAAGTTGTGCTTCGTTTTTCAGGTTTGTCAAAGATAAAACACATAAGGATCCTTAATCCTTATTATCCATCAAAGTCTTATCCACGATTGTCTTGATTGAAGGTTAGGATCCTGACTTGGATCCTCAGGTATGATCCTTGACTATTTTGATTATATTCATTATCCTAACCGACCCCAATACTTTGACAACCAAACCTATGATCCTTGAACTAAAATACTTTGAATATTTTCAATATCAGGATATTTGATCTAGGATCATATCCTAAATTTATTAAATATATTTTCAACTCTTGCAAATATATTACAAAGACAACTAAGAAACAAGAAGATAAGGATAACAACACGAGATAAGCCAGAAAAGTTAAGTTATATTATTAAACAAAAGGATCATTAACCCATTCAAAAGATTGTCAAAATTGCCAACCCACATTTCTACCAGCAAAACGTGGCCCGTCCACATGGGTTGGCAAAGGGTGTCCATTGTCTATGCGGTCTTAGCATTTTGCAGGAAATAAAAGCGGCAGGATCACAAAGGCTTCATCCCCCAAACAGAGGATCCCTCCACCTTTTGCAATCCTACCTATTGTTCAAAGGATCCAGGATCCTTAATCCTAAGAAACTATTGTTCGAAGATTACAGACCATAATTGTCTCAAACACCACAAACTACTATCAAAATTTAAAAAATTGGGCTCCGGCTATGTCTAGAAGTTTCCATCATTGCCCAATCTTGCAGCTCAAACCTTCGCTGCACCATCAGCACCAGCTCCACTCGCTTCCCCCTGACCGGCATCTCCACCTTCAAGCATAGGGATATCCTCAACATCATCGTCATCCTCCAACTCTGCTAACCTTGCCTTCCAGCCTTCAATATCCCATGTGCTCTTATCAAAGGAAGGATCCTGAGCCTCCGTGGCCATCTGCAGTTGTATCTTGTACATAGCTATCGCGGCAGAGACTTTAGCGTCCTGAGTAATGTCATGCTTCTCATAATCGAACTTGATCAATGCTTTGACAGCCTCATCCTTAACAGCCCGGATCTTCTTCTCAAGATCAGTGATCTTGAGGTCCTTCAGCACACCCATTTGATGAAGGTCGGCAATCTGGCGATCCTGATCTTCAACGTGGCTAACATAAGATTCTATTTCAGTAAGCTTCTGCAAAAACAACAGGATATAACGTCAGACACGAGTGATCCTCAAAAACCATCAGGATAACCAACAGGGGCAGTGATCCTGACCTCGTTGACGGAATCAAGAAATTGCTGACGGAGGAGGGGGAATCCTTGAAGATCCTCAGAAACTTTCCTCTTCTTTCCCTTACCCCTAATGGGTAATTTAGGGGCCGAAGCAGAAGGACTAGCAACCGAAGTCTTCTTCTTCGAAGACGTGACCTTGGCAAGATCATCAATCCCAAACAAGGAGGCAGATTTGGCAGACTTAGCGGATTTCCCAGCACCTACACAATCAAAACAAGATAAGTCTCCTAACTAATTTAATATTTTTTTACCTAAAACTTACTTTTTGGTAAGGATACTTACTTGACATTGTGGCAGACGCGGAAGATACTTCTTGTGAATCTCGGATGGTGGCTTGAAAACTTCTGACCTCAGGATTAAGCCTTTTAAAAGCTAAAACTCTTTCTCTTGCAGCAGGGGTTAACTTGAGATGAGCGATGGAAATAGCTGCAAAGGAAAAGAGATATTAGTGATCTTCATCAAATGAGACAGGACTGATAGTGATCCTTCGAGGATCCTCTACCCTACCATGAGTAGCCCACTCCTTGGGCAGATCATTCCCATTAGGGAGGGAATCCCTTCTCACAAAGAAGAAACGACGCTTCCAATTTGTGTCATTTTTGGTAACTTTCAAAACAGGATGATCCTCCCCAGCCTTCCGTTTCAACAAATATCGATAAGAACCAAACGTGGTAAGATCATAAAGTGCGGCCAGCTCTGCCATCCCTAAATCAATCCCCTCCTGCTCGATGATCCTCTCGAAGGTATACAAGACCCTCCAGATCATCGGCATAGCTTGGATATAAGATATGCCGGTCAGAAAAAAGAAAGATTGGGTGAAGGCCGGAAAAGGATACGAATATCCTATGATAAATGGAGTTGCAGGAAAGATCACCCAGGTATCTGAAGTAAAATCACTCAAGGCAGTGGATGTGAAGGATTTGAAAACGGCATCCGCCGGAAAGCAATGACGAATCCTATCTACATGAGCATCGGTAAAGCAACATCTCTCCGTAGGAGAATCCTTAATAATCCCTTGGCTTTTTAAGGGACTATCCTTCTTGGGATCCTTGTGTGGAGAATTCCGGAGCAACATGTTTGTGACGGAACAGAAACAGAGACGGAGTAGAGAAAACAGAGCAAAGAGAAGGAAGAAGGGAAAGAGAAAAGAAGAGGATACCTGATCAGTCTTCGGTAGCGATTATAAAGGGAAGATATCTCGAATTTAAAATGATCCTAACCCTATCTCCTATTTATAATGATGATTTGCAGGGATTGTCACATCTATGACGTAATGATCACAACGGCTAGTCCATATATAACGGCTAGTTATTCAGGATCGCCCGTTAGAGATAAGATCGAAACAAAATATAACTCGTCTATTTACAATTAACTCCTTATATTTTGGGGGCAATTGTTAGGGCTGGATTTTTATTATAGGTGATCCTTACACATGATCCTAACCAGTGATCCTTATTTCTTTGGCAGACAGTGATCCTCGGCAGGACTCCAGGATCAGGATCATGGGACATTATGGTGATCCTCATACTAACGGCCACTTCCGCTTAATACAATATTGTTTTGCAGGACCATCTAGCAGGATATGCTCTAGACATCATGATCCAGGGACGCGTCTTCACAAATATGGCAAGAGCTTAATTGAAGAAGGACGTTGCACAGGATATGGAAACATGGCTTGATTCATGGGCAGCAATTTAGGCTAGATTGTCTTTATTTCTAAAGGGGTAATGAGCTGATAATTAGTCCTTTTACCTAAAATAAGTCACCTACACACGTATAAGTACCACCCTTCTTCGTTCGGAAGAACACACACGACATACGACACAACTCTCAAACACTTAGACACTCAGTGATCCTTGTACTCAGCTCATTACTATCCGAAGTTGTAACTACATTTTTGATATATTGAAGTTGGTGATCGGTAGTTGCCATCACCCGAGGTTTTTTATGCCGGAGATCATTCATTGATCAAGGGCTTTTTCCTCGTATAAATCATTGTGTCTTTACATCTTTATCACAGAAGTGATCCTTTACTTTCATAATTAACCAAGCATCATACCCCGTTTACATAAAGTTTGGTTACATTATCCTTGTGTGATTTTTGACCAAAACAGACACTAACCGGTTGGTGAGGTGTGTGAAGCTTCTAGCCGATTGAGTGTGGGCCGAACCAACCTCCAAAGATCCGAGAATGATGAGGTGTTTGTCTTCTTAAGGTTTTAGTGAGAGGGAAAGTATGAGAGTGTGGGTGTGAGTGTTGTCCAAGAAAATGGCAAGGGTTGCCATGAGTGTGATTTATATAATCCTCTTGGTGCACCCTAAAGGGCTTACTAGCCGGTTAAGGAGGTCACGGCCCAAAGGCCCAAACCGGTCACTAGGTTCTCGGCCCAAGGCCCATTCGGTTACTATACACTTGAGACCTCATGGTCTCGAGTCGGGTCCTTTGTCCTCGGGTTGGGTTCTCGGTTCACTTATAACACGTATATATATATATATGCACACAAACAAGACACATTTCACATAAAAGGTTCACGTTTGTCATTTAAATTAACAAGTTAGCTAGTCACATAGCGTTCAATCGTGTTACATTAAGGCACAAGAAAGGTTCCAAATTTCGAGTTGTCACATCATCCCCAAGTTGAAAGAAATTTTGTCCCGAAATTTGATGCCACTCACTGAGGAAGCTAGTTAAGTTGTAAGGTTTCCCGGTTATCCTGGGGTGTCACATCCACCCCCCGTTGATCTGGAATTTCGTCCCGAAATTCCGTAGCTTCAGCCTCAGTAGCGGTTGTACTGTTCTCAAACAGTTGGGGATACTTTTGTTTCATCCGATCTTCGCGCTCCCAGGTGAACTCTGGGCCGCGACGTGAGTTCCAACGAACTCGAACGAGAGGTATTCTAGTGCTCTTGAGGACCTTAACATCCCGGTCCGTGATTTCGACTGGTTCTTCGACGAATTTCAACTGTTCGTCGATCGTAAGTTCCTTCAGAGGAACTACGTGGGTCTCATCTGACAGACACTTCTTCAGATTCGACACATGGAAAACGTTGTGAACTGCACCGAGTTCCGCTGGTAAGTTTAGTCTGTAGGCCACCTTGCCTATTTTCTCAATGATTTCAAAAGGTCCAACGTACCGTGGGTTAAGTTTGCCTCGTTTACCAAAACGAACCACACCCTTCCAGGGTGAAACTTTGAGTAATACCCGCTCCCCAACCTGGAGCTCAAGTGGTTTCCTGCCCTTATCGGCGTAAGCCTTCTGACGGTCACGAGCGGCCGCCATGCGTTGTCGTATTTGAGCAATCCGCTCAGTAGTGTCTACCACATGTTCTGGACCAGTGATTTGACTATCCCCCACCTCTGCCCAACAAAGAGGTGACCGGCATTTACGTCCGTACAATGCCTCAAACGGAGCAGCTTTAATGCTAGTGTGGTAGCTGTTATTATACGAGAATTCCACGAGTGGCAGATGCCTTTCCCAGCTGTTGCCAAAGTCGATTACACAAGCACGAAGCATGTCTTCTAATGTCTGGATAGTGCGTTCGGACTGCCCGTCCGTTTGTGGGTGATATGCTGTGCTCATATCAAGACGTGAGCCAAAAGACTTGTGCATTGCTTGCCACAGTTCCGAAGTAAAACGTGCATCTCGATCAGAGATGATAGAAGTGGGCACCCCGTGCCTCGAAACAACTTCCTTGAGGTATATTTCCGCTAAAGTGGAGAATTTATCCGTCTCCTTAATTGCCAAAAAGTGTGCGGATTTCGTGAGTCGATCCACAATCACCCAGATAGTATCATTTCCGCGCTGTGATCTAGGTAGGCCAGTAATGAAATCCATGGAGATTTTCTCCCATTTCCATTGCGGTATCTCTGGTTGTTGGAGTAGGCCTGAGGGTTTCTGATATTCCGTCTTGACTCGCGCACAAGTCAAACACTTGCTGACGTAGGTTGCTATGTGGGCCTTCATGCTAGGCCACCAATACGTAGTTTTAATATCGTGGTACATCTTGTCCGAACCAGGGTGTACCGAGTAGCGAGATTTGTGTGCTTCATCCATCACAAGTTCTCGCAAGTCGCCATAGAGTGGGACCCAAATGCGTCCTGTTACGTAGTAAGCTCCGTCTTCCTTCTGTTCTAAGCGTTGCCTTGACCCGCGTAGGGCTTCCTTACGTTTTCCGGTTTCAGTGCTTCTATCTGAGCAGCTCGTATTTGCGAAGGTAGACTAGAATGAATCGTGAGTTGTAGAGCTCTTACGCGCTTAGGCGCAGTGTCCTTTCGACTGAGGGCGTCAGCCACTACATTGGCCTTGCCCGGGTGATACCTGATAGAGCACTCGTAGTCATTCAGTAATTCGACCCATCGTCGTTGCCGCATATTCAGTTCCTTCTGCTTGAATATGTGCTCTAGGCTCCTGTGGTCGGTGTAGATGGCGCACTTGGTTCCGTACAGGTAGTGCCGCCATAGTTTAAGTGCGAAAACGACAGCTCCCAGCTCCAAATCATGTGTTGTGTAGTTCTTCTCGTGAACTTTGAGTTGTCGTGAGGCGTAGGCTATGACTTTATCTCGTTGCATCAATACACAACCAAGACCTTGAATTGATGCATCACAATAAACCACAAAATCTTCTGTGCCCTCTGGCAGTGAAAGGATAGGTGCACTACAAAGTCTATCCTTTAGGTGTTGAAAAGCTAACTCTTGTGCATTTCCCCAATGATAAACAACGCCCTTCTGTGTTAGTAGAGTGAGAGGCTGTGCGATCTTAGAAAAATCCTTAATGAATCTCCTGTAGTAACCTGCCAATCCCAAGAATTGGCGAATTTCCTTTGGTGTACAAGGTGCAGGCCAGTTCTTAATAGAGTCCACTTTGGATGGATCAACGTGAATCCCATCCTTGTTCACCACATGCCCTAAGAAATGGACTTCGCGAAGCCAGAAGTCGCATTTCGAAAACTTTGCGTAAAGTTGTTCCTTCCGAAGGAGTTCTAGAATAAGCCGTAGATGCTGTTCGTGCTCCTCTTTGCTCTTAGAATAGATCAGGATGTCGTCGATGAAGACTATAACAAACTTGTCCAGGTAAGGCTTGCACACTCGGTTCATCAAGTCCATAAAAACTGCGGGAGCGTTTGTCAGCCCAAACGGCATGACCAAAAACTCATAGTGCCCATAACGGGTTCTAAAGGCTGTCTTAGAGACATCCTCTTCTCGAACTCTCAGCTGGTGATATCCCGATCTCAGATCGATCTTTGAATAGTAGCTCGACCCCTGCAACTGGTCGAACAAGTCGTCAATACGCGGTAGAGGATAACGGTTCTTCACAGTCACCTTGTTGAGTTCACGATAGTCGATACACATTCTGAAGGTACCATCCTTCTTCACAAATAGCACCGGAGCTCCCCAAGGCGATGAGCTAGGACGAATAAAACCCTTATCCAAGAGTTCTTGTAGTTGCGTGGAGAGTTCTTCCAACTCTGATGGAGCCAAACGATAAGGTGCACGTGCTACAGGCGCAGCTCCAGGGGTTAGTTCAATCTGAAACTCGACTTGGCGATGGGGCGGAAGACCGGGTAATTCCTCAGGGAATACCTCAGGATAGTCGCGTACAACTGGAAAATCTCCTAGCTTCTTCTCCTTCTCTGTGGTGTCAGTAACTAGAGCCAAAATCGCAGTGTGGCCCTTCCGTAAGCACTTCTGGGCCTTAAGAAGAGAGATGATGTTCTCAACAGCACTTCTCTTGTCGCCACGAATCATGAGAGGTTCACTACCTACACCCGGGACACGAACGATCTTCTCGTTGCAAAGAATCTCTGCTCGGTGTTGGGATAACCAATCCATCCCAATAACAACGTCGAAACTACCCAAGACGATAGGAATAAGGTCAATAGAGAAGGTCTGGTTAGCGAGAATAAGCTTGCAACCCTTGACTACGTGAGAGGCTTCCAAATTCTTACCATTAGCTAGCTCTACGGTGTGCTTGTCGTTCAGGGGTGTTGGAACACGCTTAAGCATTTTACTAACTTCTAGTGACACATAGCTAGTATCGGCACCCGAATCAAATAAGACTGTAACATAAAAGTCGTCGAGAAGGAACTTACCCGTCACCACGCTGGGATCATTCCTTGCTTCACCTTGACCAATCACGAACACTCGTCCCCTAGCACCATTGTTGTTGTGGTTCCCATTGTTACCATTCCCCTGATTGTTGTTGTTGTTGTTCTGGTTCAGTTGGGGACAATCTTTCTTGAAGTGGCCTTCAGCTCCACACTGAAAGCACCCTTTGTTGTTACCCTGCTGCTGTCGCTGGTTCTGCTGAGGTTGCTGACGATTCTGATTGGCGGGGTATGCGCTCCTGCAATCCTTTGCAACATGACCAGGCTTGTTGCACCGGTGACAGTTGCCCCTGGTGCATGGCCCACTGTGGTGTAGGTTGCAACGATTGCATTTGGGGTGATTCCCCTTGTACCCACCATGACTTTGACCACCAGACGATTGCTGACTGGGGCTCTTGTGATCGTCCGTCTTTCTCTGCTGAGACTGAGATTGCACAGAAGTTGAACCCTTGCTTGAAGTTCCATCCCATTTCCGTTTGTCCCCACTAGAAGTACCAGAAGTAGTTGCAGCACCTATACGCTTTGGTAACTTGTTCTGCTCCACCGCTTGGTCGGTGAGACGGTGAGCCAGCTGAACAACCTGCTGAATAGTAGTCAAGTTTGCTGAAGTCACATGACTTTGGATCTCTGGCACCAAGCCCTTGAGATAGAGTTCAATTCGCTTATAGGGGGGATCCACCATAGTAGGACACAACAAGGCAAGCTCATGCGATCTCTTAGTGTACGCCTCAATCTCTGACCCCGTCATCTTGAGATTGTAGAACTCATCTTCCAGCTTATGAATGTCGTCGCGACTGCAGTATTCCTCCTTAACCATTTCCTTGAAAGTTTCCCATGGGGTGGCGTTGGCAGCAACCAACCCCAGCATTTGCACTTGAGCATTCCACCATGTGAGGGCCAAACCCTCGAGAGTACCAGTAGCATACTTTACCCTGCGCGCTTCAGGGCATTCACACATTTCGAACACAGATTCCAGTTTCTCAAACCAGTGGAGGAGACCTACTGCTCCTTCAGTTCCGCTAAAAGTAGTGGGTCGACAGTCCATAAAGGTCTTAAAAGTGCACACCGGTGTCTGAGCGTATTTGTAACACCCCGTGTTTTCCAAAAGTCAAAGTCAAAGTCAAGTGTTGACTGTTATTGGAATTAAAGATTAATAAAGATTAATTTCATTTTAGTTTCATTTTGATTTTCGTATTATTTGGAGTAAGTGTTGTATAATCAAACTAATCGACCGATAATCGAACTGTGAATCAACGACCGACTGTGAATGATAGGAAGTAACAACGCAATAAAGCTAGTCAATCAATAACCAAATCAATCATCAAACTCAAGTGTGGGGATTTTAGTACTTTTTATACGTGTGTGTGTGCCTTACGTGTTACTTGTGCATGTTTACTTTTATGTTAAAGTGTGTGGTGAATCAATCAAATCAATCAATACTCAAAGGTGAATCAAACTCAATGGAAATCGAACCCGAAATGGTTGTAAGGATGCTTGTATGTTAGATATAGTAGTTGGGACTAAAAGTAATTTGATTAGGAATTCTATCATTCTCAAATCATCGTTCATCGAACTCGAAATATCACAAATCGTCGCGAAACACTCAAAACTAGGCAAGCCGTTCGAACAGGGCAACCTGATCGAACAGGCCAGCCGATCGAACAGGGCAACCTGATCGAACAGGCTAGCCGATCGAACAGGCTGTTCGATCGAGCAGCTGCTCGATCAGGGATGCTGTTCGATCAGCTAACCCTTTCCTCTTTTGGAAGCCTATAAATAGGGCTGTCATTGTCAAACTTTCCACTTTTGGAAAAGCTTTGACCGACCAGCCTCTTCTTCTCACTAAATCCCAGATTTCTCTCAAACCGGTAAGTATTTCACTCTAATCTTTGTACGTTTTTGTTCAATAATCGATTCTCCATCTTTCTATCTTTCAAAATCTGAATTTCATCCATGAAATCACCAAGATCTAGGTGTTCTTGAGTGATGTCATCATGGTGTTCTTGGTGTTCATCAAGAACTTCATGTTCTTGACTTCATTCAACCATGAATAAGCTAGATCTAACCGATTTCCACATAAATAACCTAAAATCTTCCAAAGATCTTAACATTTCACGGTGGAAAAAGGATTGGAAGACGGGTTTTCATCTACCTATCAACTCTTTTACACTCAAAAAGGTGAAAACGAGACTTGAACCGATTTACAAACCAATCTAAACAAACACATGGTTCAAGATTCGGGTTCTACCGAGAGATATACCGATTTCGGGTTAAATGTTAAACTTGGGTTCCAAACCGTCTCTGACCGAGTTTGGGTGATTCCTGCTCGAGTCAGTAGACTAAGTAAGGACTTCAGTTTTGTGGTTCAACTCGTAGTCAAAATATCTCTAAAACATCACCAAGTAACGGGAATAACCAAGTGTTAAGTGATAGGTTAACCGAATCGAGAAGCTGGCCGAACGGCTAGGCTGTTCGATCGAACAGCCCAACCGAACGACTATGCCAGCCGATCGACTAGGCTAACCGATCGACTAGCACTTAGTCCCACAAACTCATGAAGTGTAGTATTGACGAGGTACTGTTCGATCGACTATGCCACTCGATTGTAATCATTACTGCTCGAATCATGAGATACTATACTTCAAAACACTTAGAAACATTGGAATGTCACCCGATCGAGCATGCCAACCGATCGAGTGACATATTTGAAATCAATGCAATGCTAACCGATCGGTTGGGCTAACCGATCGAACAGCTGTTCGATCGGCCAACCTGAAAGGTAGTACAAACCATCATACACAAACACATCCTTCACATCAAAGGAAGAAACAATCCACTTGAAAGAACCAGTCGATCGAGCCAGCCGGCCGATCGAATGGATGTTCGAACGGACCTTCAAACCAATCGAACAGCCCATTCGATCGAACTGCTGTCCGATCGAATGGCCTACTCGATCCAAGTACATTGTTTACTTTTTCCGCGTTACTCATCGTTGTGTTATCGAACTATTCAGGCTAACCTATTCTCAGTGCTCCCTTCAATCCACGATCAACCACTGTGAGTATACTCGATCCCTTTTTGCTTTCAGCACTTTTGGGTGTTACATACGTAAACTATCAAAATCACAATCAACACAAACTATTTGAACGCTAACCTATTTGCATGTGCTACTTGACTAAATGATTGCTGTTTATTATGTTTACACGTGGAGTGCTATCTACCTGCTTTAGCAACATAGTACTATAGTTTGGACTCAGCACCCGTTCACACGGGGGTTGCTAAGGACAATTTCTTGCATGGATTACGGTGGTAATCATGTATTGCGAACTGTCTCGGACAGTCAACCCGCAGTCGTTGGTATCGATGGTCCCATGTCGATAATTTACATGCATCGTTTTCCCTGGTGTACGTGCTTGGTTATGCGTAAACTATTCGGACTCTATATGCTATATCAAACTTGTGTACTCACCTTTACATTATATGTATTGACTTTTATTTTAACGTATGTGACAGGTGTTTAAGCTACTAGCTTGCTAGGGAAGCGAAGCAATAATAAGCTTCTAGGAGCCTGTGACCTTAGGACAGTGTCCACATACCTGCTCCAGGGCCATAATTATCTGTAGATCTTGTACTGGCACCTGTAGTCAGTAAGATTTACGGATAGCCGTCTAGAAGACTTAAACAATATTTACTTTCGGTCTGTAATAATTAAGAATTTGAGTTGTCGGAACAGTTCCCATATTGTTTAGCTGATTTCTATGATAACTTGTTATTATTTGGGACACGGTATGGGACGTGTTATATAACTGAATTGTATGATAGTTGTTGTGGAAACTTCTGAACAATCTGTTTCGCTCAGTGCCGCGCCCCGATGATTCCGCCATCGGTTGGGGTGTGACAGATTGGTATCAGAGCCATAACTATAGGGAATTAGGTTAGACACGATCTAGTCCGGATCGCTGTCTTAGAGACCTAGACTATAGTTAGGAACCAAGAGACCAAGTTTAAGTGCTTATTTTATGTTGTTTCCTTCTATTCTATCATTACATCCGAACTCCGAGCCAAATTTTGTAATTTGGACGGGATTAGGAGTGAAACCCGCAAATTCCTGCCTAAATTACAAATTTTTGCCAATTACCTTGTGCAAATTTCCATCAACAAACGGGGGAGAATTATACCAAATTAGGGCTGAAACCCGTAATTTGATGAAAACTTTCCTCTAGATTTTCTTAAAACAAGGAAGAAATTGCTGAGCTAGGGGTGAAACCCTAACCTTGGCAGTTATTCCGACTTTATTTTATCTCGCCGAGGCAATTGACGGACTCCAACGACCTGAACTCACGAGTATGGCCTAGGATGCGCATGCATAATGTCCAAGAATCGAGGCAGAAACATGTCCCCTAGAGTCGAAAGTGACGACAAGTCAACTGTGAATAGTTAAATTGCCATGGTTAGTCAAAGTCTAGTAGCCGCAGACAATCCATTTTCCGATTTTGAGTGTTGCTTCGTTGATTTTATATGATCTACCTGTTTACGCGTTTTAAGATTCGTTGATTACTCCATTTGTTATCAATCTGCGTGACCTTTGTTGCTATTCTATCTCGATTCAAATCCCTGTTGATGTGATCTAAACGAAACCAGTGTGCTATGCTACGCTATATGACTAAGATAGACGATACAATGTGGTGCTATCCGATACGCAAAACGAACGACACTCGACTTGTGGTTATAGGTTTCTGTTTTCTGACCGCCTCTGTGATAAAAATGCGTACGTGTTAGGAAATTAAGTGCTCTATTTGCTTAATTGCTTATGTGCCCTAATTGCTTCTGTGCTTATGTGCCCTAATTGCTTCTGTGCTTATGTGCCTCTATGATTATGTGCTTATGTGATTATATGTGTTACGTGACGAGAGATGCGACGTGATTCTAAGCTTTAGAGATCTAAGAACGTGTGAGACTCGAATTCGTTGTGTTGAGCCTGTGACGATGTCTATTGCAGACCATGTCGTCATCTGGACAACCTAGATCACGCTCGCGTCTTACCCGCCAGGAGAAAAGAGATCGACGTCTGGCTGCCATCATCTCTAAGACCGTGGCGAAGGCCGTGAGTGAGGTTTATGAGAACGCCAGCAAATCATCTGAGATGTCACAAGCTGATGCTCCGAAAGAATCCAGCAAGACTGCTTTTAGCTTCAAGCAATTTAAGGCATGTGGGCCAAAAGAGTTCACCGGCGAGGATGGTCCAACGGCTATGTTTCACTGGTTTGACTCGATAGAAGTCACCTTTCGACAAAGTGGATGCCCAGATAATCTCCGGACTCTCAATGCTACTGGCGTCTTCCAGTCCCGTGCTTTGGACTGGTGGACTGCTGAAAGAAACAAGCGCGGAAACGACGCAGCCTATGCTCTGTCATGGAAGAAGCTGAAGGAAATCATGATCGAAGAATACTGTCCCTCCCATGAGCGTCATAAGTTGGAGGATGAATTCTGGGGTATTAAACAAGACAAGGGTGACAACGCCGGTCTCACTGCTCGCTTCAAGCAGTTAAGCATCATCTGTCCAGACCAGGTCAAGACTCCCGACATGACCATCAAAAAGTACATCCGCGCTCTTCCTGACTGTGTAGCAGATTTTGTCCTAGCTTCAAAGCTCGCAACGATTGAGGAGACCTACCTGCTCGCCGCTGAGATTAATGACAAGCGGGTGAAGGCTGGTTTCTGGGATAAGCAAGTCAAGCCCCTGCATCAAGTCACCGCCGCATCAACCGACAACACCACCACTCAAGCCTCCAAGTCTTCGAGAAGAAGAAAGAAGAACAAAAGTTGCGCTGCCGCAACCACTGCTGCTCCACTACAGTCTGTACCAGCCCAGCAGCAACAGCCACAGCGTTCAGCGCCAGTGATCAATGCGCCGCCAGCGAAGCGTGCGTACACCGGCCCCCCACCCACTCTGTGCCACATGTTCCTATCATCACCCGGTGGGTGTGGCCTGCCGATTCTGTGCCCACTGCAACGTTTACGGGCATTTCACTGCAAATTGCCGCTATGGTCCTCATCAAACGCAAGCTCAGGCTGCTGTTAACCAAGCCCTGCTACCTGCTCCTCAAGCTCCTCAAGCTCCTCAAGCTGCACAGGCCCCGGCAAACAATGTTCGGACCTGCTTTGCATGTGGTGACCCTAACCACTTCGCAAGCCGGTGCCCGAACAGGGTGGTGAAACAAGAAGCTCAACAACCCCAGCAACAACAACAACAGCCTCAACAGCAAGCAGCTCACGCCAGAACTTTCAACATCAACGCACGCCAGGCTCAAGCTGACAACAACGTGGTCAATGGTACGTTCCTTGTGAATGGTATATATGCATCATGTTTGTTTGATACTGGAGCCGATAACTGCTTTGTGTCATTTGAATTTGAGAAGCTTCTTAGACGTAAGCGCTCTTATCTTTCGACACCCTTCGAAGTAGAAGTCGCTACCGGAAGAACCATTGCTGTCAATTCTGTGCTCCGTGATTGTACTCTCGAGCTCAACAGCCATATCTTTCCTATCAATCTTATCCCGATGCAGCTCGGAAGTTTCGACGTCATAGTAGGCATGGACTTTCTTCGCGAAAACCATGCTGAAGTTGTGTGCTTCGATAAAATGATTCGATTTGTGTTAGCTAGTGGTGATATTCTATGTGTGTACGGTGAAACTACTGCAAAAGAACTCAAGCTCATGTCCTGTCTTCAAGCTCGCAAATATCTCCGCAAGGAATATCGAGCCTTCTTGGCCAACATTGTTGTAGCAGAGACGGACAAGAAAAAGAAAGTTGAAGTCAAGGATGTTCCTGTTGTCCGAGAATTTCCTCAGGTGTTCCCTGATGAACTTCCTGGATTACCTCCCAGTCGCGATATCGACTTTAGAATCGACCTCATTCCTGGAGCCAATCCCGTAGCCAAAGCCCCTTACCGACTCGCTCCATCTGAGATGCGAGAACTATCAAGCCAACTCCAAGAGCTACTTGAAAAAGGCTTTATTCGCCCAAGCACTTCTCCTTGGGGCGCGCCAGTCCTTTTCGTCAAAAAGAAGGACGGGTCGTTCCGGATGTGCATCGACTATCGGGAATTGAATAAGCTAACCATCAAGAACCGATACCCATTGCCCAGAATCGACGATTTGTTTGACCAGTTACAAGGTGCTCAGTGCTTCTCCAAGATTGATCTACGTTCAGGCTACCATCAGTTGCGAATTCAAGAGGAAGACATACCCAAAACCGCTTTTCGAACCCGATACGGCCACTACGAATTTGTTGTCATGCCTTTTGGTTTGACCAACGCACCCGCGGTCTTTATGGATCTGATGAATCGCGTGTGTAAACCGTTCTTAGATCGTTTCGTCATTGTATTTATCGACGATGTCCTGATCTATTCCAGATCGAGGGCCGAACATGCGCAGCATTTGCGATTGGTTCTCGAGTTGCTTCAGGGGAACCAACTCTACGCCAAATTCTCCAAGTGTGAGTTCTGGTTAGAGGAGGTTCAATTTCTGGGTCACATTGTGAATAGTCGAGGTATACACGTCGATCCTGCAAAGATTGAGGCAGTCAAGGGATGGGTTACGCCAACGAATCCGTCAGAAGTTCGCTCTTTTCTCGGATTAGCTGGTTACTACCGGCGATTCATCGAGGGATTCTCAAAGATTGCTGTACCGCTTACCTCCCTTACTCATAAAGACAAGCCTTTCGTGTGGGGAACCGCACAAGAGACTGCCTTCCAAACACTCAAACACATGCTGTGCCATGCACCAGTTCTTACACTGCCGGACGGAAGCGATGACTTCGTTGTCTATTGTGATGCTTCAAACCTTGGACTTGGCTGTGTTCTCATGCAACGAGACAAGGTTATAGCTTACGCATCTCGACAGCTCAAAATCCACGAGAAGAACTACACAACCCATGACCTCGAGCTAGGCGCAGTTGTCTTTGCCTTAAAGATTTGGCGACACTACCTGTATGGTACAAAGTGTACGATCTTCACCGATCACAAGAGCTTACAACATATCTTTAACCAGAGAGAACTCAATATGCGTCAACGCCGATGGGTAGAACTTCTCAACGATTACGACTGTGAGATCCGTTATCACCCAGGCAAGGCAAATGTAGTTGCAGACGCCCTCAGCAGAAAGAATTACGTGATAGGTATTCGAAACATCCAGGCTCAGTATAACCTCGAAGCTCTCATCCGCGAAGCACAACACGCTTGCTTTAACGAGCGTACATTGAAGAAAGAACGAATCTATCATGATGGAACTCAACTCGTGAGCAAAGCCAACGGGATATTCTATTATCTGGACCGAATCTGGGTTCCGATGAGGACAGATTTGCGAAAGATCATCATGAACGAAGCCCACAAATCCCGATATTCCATTCATCCCGGTGCGGACAAAATGTACCAGGACCTTCGCTACAAGTACTGGTGGCCTGGGATGAAAAGGGATATTGCTCTATATGTTGGTAGCTGTTTAACTTGTGCAAGAGTCAAGGCTGAACACCAAAGACCCTCAGGCTTACTCGAACAACCGCCGATACCCGTATGGAAGTGGGAAAGCATAGCTATGGATTTCATAACTAAGCTTCCAACCACGCCATCAGGTCACGACAGTATTTGGGTTATAGTCGACCGTCTAACCAAATCAGCCCACTTTCTGCCAATACGAGAAGACTATAAGGTGGCCAAGCTAGCCCAAATCTACACCGACGAGATCATTAAGAATCATGGTACGCCTCGAGACATCATTTCGGATCGCGATGCTCGGTTTACATCGAGATTGTGGGAAACTTTTCAAGCAGCTCTTGGTACGACGCTGAATTTGAGTACCGCATTCCACCCGCAAACCGACGGGCAGACTGAAAGAACGATTCGTACTATTGAAGACATGCTCCGTGCGTGTGTTATCGATTTTGGTGGTAGTTGGAGCAAACACCTACCGTTGGTCGAATTTTCGTACAATAATAGCTATCACTCCAGCATCGAAATGGCACCTTTCGAAGCCTTGTATGGTAGGAGATGTCGCTCGCCTATTGTATGGCACGAGGTCGGTCATTCACAATTGACTGGGCCCGAGATTCTGCAAGAAACGACTGACAAGATCCACCAGATAAGGGAAAATTTGGTAAAGGCCCGGGACAGACAAAAGATGTACGCCGATAAACGACGCAGGCCCCGCGAATTTGCAGTTGGCGACTACGTGCTCCTAAAGGTATCACCTTGGAAGGGAGTAGTCCGATTCGGCAAAAGAGGGAAACTTGCGCCTCGATTTGTTGGACCTTTTAAGATTCTGGAAAGGATCGGTAAAGTTGCCTACAAACTCGAATTACCGGAGGAACTCAGCAATGTTCACCCGACCTTCCATATTTCAAACCTTCGAAAATGCGTAGCCGACCACGACGCAATAATACCACTCGACGATCTTCAGGTCAATGAGACGCTACACTTCGTGGAAAAGCCTGTCGAAATCATGGACCGACAGACCAAGCAACTCAGACGCTCTCGCATTCCTATTGTAAAAGTACGATGGGAAGGCAAACGAGGCGCGGAGTTCACTTGGGAACTCGAAAGTGACATGAAGGCCAAGTACCCGCAGTTATTCAGATAGATCTGAAGCATCAAATTGGTAAAATCACACGGCGATGTACGGTTCTCGGCCTAATTTCGGGACGAAATTCCCTAAAGGAGGGGAGACTGTAACACCCCGTGTTTTCCAAAAGTCAAAGTCAAAGTCAAGTGTTGACTGTTATTGGAATTAAAGATTAATAAAGATTAATTTCATTTTAGTTTCATTTTGATTTTCGTATTATTTGGAGTAAGTGTTGTATAATCAAACTAATCGACCGATAATCGAACTGTGAATCAACGACCGACTGTGAATGATAGGAAGTAACAACGCAATAAAGCTAGTCAATCAATAACCAAATCAATCATCAAACTCAAGTGTGGGGATTTTAGTACTTTTTATACGTGTGTGTGTGCCTTACGTGTTACTTGTGCATGTTTACTTTTATGTTAAAGTGTGTGGTGAATCAATCAAATCAATCAATACTCAAAGGTGAATCAAACTCAATGGAAATCGAACCCGAAATGGTTGTAAGGATGCTTGTATGTTAGATATAGTAGTTGGGACTAAAAGTAATTTGATTAGGAATTCTATCATTCTCAAATCATCGTTCATCGAACTCGAAATATCACAAATCGTCGCGAAACACTCAAAACTAGGCAAGCCGTTCGAACAGGGCAACCTGATCGAACAGGCCAGCCGATCGAACAGGGCAACCTGATCGAACAGGCTAGCCGATCGAACAGGCTGTTCGATCGAGCAGCTGCTCGATCAGGGATGCTGTTCGATCAGCTAACCCTTTCCTCTTTTGGAAGCCTATAAATAGGGTTGTCATTGTCAAACTTTCCACTTTTGGAAAAGCTTTGACCGACCAGCCTCTTCTTCTCACTAAATCCCAGATTTCTCTCAAACCGGTAAGTATTTCACTCTAATCTTTGTACGTTTTTGTTCAATAATCGATTCTCCATCTTTCTATCTTTCAAAATCTGAATTTCATCCATGAAATCACCAAGATCTAGGTGTTCTTGAGTGATGTCATCATGGTGTTCTTGGTGTTCATCAAGAACTTCATGTTCTTGACTTCATTCAACCATGAATAAGCTAGATCTAACCGATTTCCACATAAATAACCTAAAATCTTCCAAAGATCTTAACATTTCACGGTGGAAAAAGGATTGGAAGACGGGTTTTCATCTACCTATCAACTCTTTTACACTCAAAAAGGTGAAAACGAGACTTGAACCGATTTACAAACCAATCTAAACAAACACATGGTTCAAGATTCGGGTTATACCGAGAGATATACCGATTTCGGGTTAAATGTTAAACTTGGGTTCCAAACCGTCTCTGACCGAGTTTGGGTGATTCCTGCTCGAGTCAGTAGACTAAGTAAGGACTTCAGTTTTGTGGTTCAACTCGTAGTCAAAATATCTCTAAAACATCACCAAGTAACGGGAATAACCAAGTGTTAAGTGATAGGTTAACCGAATCGAGAAGCTGGCCGAACGGCTAGGCTGTTCGATCGAACAGCCCAACCGAACGACTATGCCAGCCGATCGACTAGGCTAACCGATCGACTAGCACTTAGTCCCACAAACTCATGAAGTGTAGTATTGACGAGGTACTGTTCGATCGACTATGCCACTCGATTGTAATCATTACTGCTCGAATCATGAGATACTATACTTCAAAACACTTAGAAACATTGGAATGTCACCCGATCGAGCATGCCAACCGATCGAGTGACATATTTGAAATCAATGCAATGCTAACCGATCGGTTGGGCTAACCGATCGAACAGCTGTTCGATCGGCCAACCTGAAAGGTAGTACAAACCATCATACACAAACACATCCTTCACATCAAAGGAAGAAACAATCCACTTGAAAGAACCAGTCGATCGAGCCAGCCGGCCGATCGAATGGATGTTCGAACGGACCTTCAAACCAATCGAACAGCCCATTCGATCGAACTGCTGTCCGATCGAATGGCCTACTCGATCCAAGTACATTGTTTACTTTTTCCGCGTTACTCATCGTTGTGTTATCGAACTATTCAGGCTAACCTATTCTCAGTGCTCCCTTCAATCCACGATCAACCACTGTGAGTATACTCGATCCCTTTTTGCTTTCAGCACTTTTGGGTGTTACATACGTAAACTATCAAAATCACAATCAACACAAACTATTTGAACGCTAACCTATTTGCATGTGCTACTTGACTAAATGATTGCTGTTTATTATGTTTACACGTGGAGTGCTATCTACCTGCTTTAGCAACATAGTACTATAGTTTGGACTCAGCACCCGTTCACACGGGGGTTGCTAAGGACAATTTCTTGCATGGATTACGGTGGTAATCATGTATTGCGAACTGTCTCGGACAGTCAACCCGCAGTCGTTGGTATCGATGGTCCCATGTCGATAATTTACATGCATCGTTTTCCCTGGTGTACGTGCTTGGTTATGCGTAAACTATTCGGACTCTATATGCTATATCAAACTTGTGTACTCACCTTTACATTATATGTATTGACTTTTATTTTAACGTATGTGACAGGTGTTTAAGCTACTAGCTTGCTAGGGAAGCGAAGCAATAATAAGCTTCTAGGAGCCTGTGACCTTAGGACAGTGTCCACGTACCTGCTCCAGGGCCATAATTATCTGTAGATCTTGTACTGGCACCTGTAGTCAGTAAGATTTACGGATAGCCGTCTAGAAGACTTAAACAATATTTACTTTCGGTCTGTAATAATTAAGAATTTGAGTTGTCGGAACAGTTCCCATATTGTTTAGCTGATTTCTATGATAACTTGTTATTATTTGGGACACGGTATGGGACGTGTTATATAACTGAATTGTATGATAGTTGTTGTGGAAACTTCTGAACAATCTGTTTCGCTCAGTGCCGCGCCCCGATGATTCCGCCATCGGTTGGGGTGTGACAGTATTGACCTAAGGTAGGTGAAAGAAAGACAGAGTTTAACACAAAGGTTGGTTCACGAGAGTAGGATCCAAATGATCCTAGAACAAATTTGGACTGCAGGATATACCTCCTGCGTGTGCAGCCGCGAGTGCTGCGGCAACTCGTTCGTTGATCAGTGCGGTCAACTGGGCTTGTGTCATATTGACGCGTCCAGACATGATTCTTCATAACAAGAGTAATACGAGTGAGAGAGATTCGCGAAAATACGATAGTAGGATAGGGTAAGCACGCACGTGTTCAAACAACAGTAGTTATACTAATCAAGCATACCATGAGCAATGTACTATGTAACTAGCAAATAGGCAATATACACATATCATATCACCTAGAATGTCGAGCCTTGCATGTGGAGTGGAGCGTCGTTGTGGACCGTTGAGCACTGTACCGGTTATAGTCTGGTTTTAACAAAAAACGTTTCTCTTTTATTAAAACCTAGTTCACTATAACCAATGGCTCTGATACCAATCTGTCACACCCCCAAAATCCCACCTGCGGAGTACTACCGCTTGGAGGCGTGACTGACCAGGATCCAGCCACCAATCATACTGAACGAGCATATCATTAATTTTAAAAGTTTAACCAATACGATTGGTGTTCCAACAAAACCAAGTTTAAGTTGTAAGCGGAAGCATAAGTTTAAAGTTATAACATAAGTTCGAATGTTTTCAAATAAAACATAACACGCAACAATCCTTGTCCCACAACGACTCTCCTCCATACAAGCTCCAGCTGAGTACCTATGGTCCTGCAAAGCATGTAGTAACGAGTCAACAACTAGTTGAGTGAGTTCACGGTTGGGTGTTCGTTTTAGTTATTTTGAAAACAGTTTTCCTTTATCTGGCATCCTGCCGTGGGGGTTACCCCATAGTTTGAAAACATGTCTTATTTATTCCCAGTTACTCCGGCACTCCAGCCGTGGGGGCTACCCCATGTAGTTATCAGGCATTTCGGCCGTGGGGGCTACCCCATGCGTACACTAGACTCGTTACCATATCGACTGCTGACTGTAGTCACGTTTATGTGCCCTGAAAACATCAATGTCTATCATCATTGACGTGCCCCAGATCCATTAGTTCACGCCCGTCCTCTGCGGCACGGTGTGAGGTTTGTCAGACCTAAATAGCGCTATCTAACTAATGACCCGCTCGCCATTGGCCCGGCGATTAAGTCGATACAAAAAGGAGGGACTTCGTGATAGAGTTTTAGTCTAGTACGTGTCATCCGTCCATCCGGACGAGGAATCACATTCCTGAACCACTGACGTCCTACCCAAGGAGGACGAGGAATCCACGTTCCTTAACCACGTTCCCAACCCAGGGAATCCCATGCTTTGTGGAGGGTGTGAACTCACCTTGGTTTGCTCGGAAGTTAATCACAGAAAGTCGATTAAGTTGCAGGTAATCAATTAGGTCCTATCACAGATGTATTCGTATCAGATTCAAGCCAAACAGTGCACGTATGTTCAACACGTATTGTACACAGGTAACAATCATGGCAACACGTTTAACGTAAACAGCTCACAGTTAACAGCCAAACACAACCCGAAGTCTAAGTGTGAGGCCCAAACAGTTGGGCTTGTAATAGCAGGCCCAAAACAACACATCAATAGTGACACAGAAGTTCATAAGTCCGGCCCACTATCTTAGGCCCATAACTAAGCAAGCCCACTAAGGGTAGTCTCGAGTCGCAACCGGACTCGCAACGTGGTTTCGAGTTGCGCTGGGTGGTTGCGAGTCGCAACCCTTGTCGCAACCACGGTTTCGGTTTGTGCTGTTTTGGTCTCGAGTCGTAATCTATGGTCTCGGTTCATCATGCTGTGGTTGCGAGTCGCAACCAGGCGTCCTTGACTCGCAACCGGTGTCGAAACATGGAGATTTCGAGTCGCAACCGGGGGTTCTCGACTTCCCAACAGTGGCTGACTCTGCACAGTTGTACTATCCAATAGAATTTGGATGTCATGCAACACAAATATTGTACTATCCACTAAAACATGTTTTATTGTCTAATAATTCATGAATTCAGATTAAACAAGCAGAATTCAAACATTTAACCCACATTCAACAAGTTCTTCATGTTCTTCAAAACCTTCAAACACATTCATAACGTGTTCAACCTTTATCCAACACATTTTGCATCAATCCTAAACATAATCATGAGTAACAATTCCACTTATCTAATATAACACATAAGCTCGGTTCTATACTAGGCCGAATGTATAACATATGTAACTCGATTTCATGTTCATCAATATAAATGGTTCAATCTTCATTTAAACACAAGACACCAAAATTTATCATGCTATATACATACTCGAAATCAAGACCTATTAACCGATTATCAACATTGTGCACATTAGGACATCATATACATCAAAAATCATCATACAAACACTAACATCCCAACACAATAAACATCTAATCCTTCATTTTATTATTTAACACAACAAACATTAGTCAAAACATCATGGACACTAA